>NC_092161.1:30279498-30579498 GCF_045791955.1 Oncorhynchus clarkii lewisi
GTACTTGATTGTGCGCGCGCCGCGCATGTAAAAGTGTGTGAACATCATCGTATTTACCTGTGCCTACCCGTATAGGGGTCAGAGGACGGTATTGTCAGGGTGATAAGAGTTGTCATGCTGCGACGGTGATGATGAGGGGTCGTGGGTTGTCTGTCACCGCTGTTCACAGTCCTCGTTATGGACCCATTCTCTGACCCGCTGTGCTGTAACTCTCTGGGTCCGACCCTTGCCTTAAGTCTGGACATGATGGAACGATGGGATTGGATCGAACAATGGATTGAACAACGTCAGTCACATGTAAAGGACACGAGGATACATTAGTTGTTTTGGTGTGGTTATAGGTTAGAGCTTGGGATGTGTCACAAATGGCACCCTATGGGGCCCTTTTCCAAAGTAGTGCACCATATAGGGAATAGGGTGCCATTTATGACACAGGCCTAGTCTATAGACAATGTGACAGTGATGAGATGCGGTGTACTGTATACAGTATTAAGAGTATTTTCAGGTAGGGTTTAACCTATGAGGTAAGAGAGGGATATCGGAAGCATTAAGGAGAGTGCATAAAGCATAAGCAGTGTTATTTACAGAAGGTGTCTCAGGTACAAGGCAGGAGAAGAGACGTGGATAGTTCATGAGCAGTGCCTCGTCTATTATGCAGGAGATGAATATCAAATCAAATCAAATGTATTTATGTAGCCCTTCGTACATCAGCTGTACAGAAACCCAGCCTAAAACCCCAAACAGCAAGCAATGCAGGTGCTGAAGAACGTTGGCTAGGAAAAACTCCCTAGAAAGGCCAAAACCTAGGAAGAAACCTAGAGAGGAACCAGGCTATGAGGGGTGGCCAGTCCTCTTCTGGCTGTGCCGGGTGGAGATTACCTGGAATGTGCCGGGTGGAGATTACCTGGAATGTGCCGGGTGGAGAGCACCTGGCATGTGCCGGGTGGATATTATCTGGAATGTGCCAGGTGGAGATTACCTGACATGTGCCGGGTGGAGATTACCTGGCATGTGCCGGGTGGAGATTATCTGGAATGTGCCGGGTGTAGATTACCTGGAATGTGCCGGTGGAGATTACCTGGCATGTGCCGGGTGGAGATTACCTGGCATGTGCCGGGTGGAGATTATCTGGAATGTGCCGGGTGGAGATTACCTGGAATGTGCCGGGTGGAGATTACCTGGCATGTGCCAGGTAGAGATTACCTGGAATGTGCCGGGTGGAGATTACCTGGAATGTGCCGGGTGGAGATTACCTGGAATGTGCCGGGTGGAAATTACCTGGAATGTGCCGGGTGGAGATTATCTGGAATGTGAAGGGGGGAGATTACCTGGAATGTGCTGGGTGGAGAGCACCTGGCATGTGCTGAATAGAAAGTGTTTAGGATGAATGTTTCAAGTGTGATGTATAATGTTAAGGTGGAACGTAGCCACATGCCAGGTTTCGGTATTGGATAGTAAAGTAGGATCCTCTATTTATATGCAATGGTTGGGTTAGTTTTAATCAGCCTGGTAGAGTGTGAGGTTAATTATCATTATTATTCAAAAAGTCCATCAGTCTGACAATAACATAACAGGGCTATAAACATACTGGGCTGCCTGCCTGCGTGCGTGCGTGTGTGTGTGTGTGTGTGTGTGTGTGTGTGTGTGCCCATACATCTGTTTCTGTTATTTAAGTGTGTGTGTGTGTGTGTGTGTGTGTGTGTGTGTGTGTGTGTGTGTGTGTGTGTGTGTGTGTGTGTGCACCCAGGAGATTTAGAATGTGTGTCAGGTGGTCAGGGGCTTCATGTGTGTGAGCCTGATTGTTTATATGGCTGAAGCTGCAGCCTTTACCACACACACATGCTGGGGCCCACAGTTACCAGGGGTCCGTATGTCTCTCTTACAGAGCATGGGAGACACAAACCTACAGCTCCAGTCAATGAAACCACAGATTTAGTCCTGTTATCCTGACGCGTTACTCTTTAGTCTCTTTTTTCCTCTCCGGCCGAAGTGGTAGTGAATGAAAGGACCGACTGAGTGTGCATCCCAAATGGCGCCCTATCCCCTTGATAGTGCACTACTCTTGTAGTTACTGATGTAGCCTGAGGCTTTGTGAGATGGTGGGTGTCCTGCTGCTTTCTGAGAAGCAGGGGAGTGTACACTTGAAACACATCCACTTAGCGTTTAGTGATTTCTCCCTGCCTCTCCTCCCCTGGGGTTTGGATATTGTCTGATTTAGATGTGTGTGGCTGTTCACTAAGTTCACTAACTGGGCTCCGACGCTCTCTGGTGATTTGACCGAACTGTCTTCACCAACCGTCTCCAAAGATAGGACGGCACGGTGTGCATATGTGCTGCATGTTGATGTGTGTCTGGTGAGTGTGAGTCTGAAGAGTTGTTGAGGTCTGAAAAGGGGTCCAAGGGTTTCCCAAACCCGGTCCTCAACACCCCAAGGGGTGTACATTTTGGTGTTTAGTCATCACGCTTTGATCATCTGGATCGAAACTAAGCATGCACCTCTTGGGATCCCGAGGACCGAGTTTGGGAAATGATGAGTTAGTCTGTTGTGTGATGTTGAGGTCTGAAGAGTTTGTCTGTTGGTTGAGGTCTCAAGAGTTCATCTGTTATGCAATCTCTCATTAGTGTGTGTTTCCCTTTACTCTGCAGGGTTCGGCGGACTCCTACACCAGCCGTCCATCAGACTCCGATGTGTCCTTGGAGGAGGATAAGGAGGCCGTGCGACGAGAGGCAGAGCGGCAGGCTCAGGCACAGCTGGAGAAGGCCAAGGTACTGTACTGACACTCATACTGACCACTCTGTCCAGCAGTCTGCTGTGGATCTCCCTTTCTTTAGCCATCTCCTCTCTCTCTCTCTCATCCCCTCTCTCTCTCTCTCTCTCGCTCTCTCTCTCTCTCTCTCTCTCTCTCTCATTCCCTCTCTCTCTCTCTCTCTCTCTCTCTCTCTCTCTCTCTCTCTCATTCTCTCTCTCTCTCTCTCTCTCATTCCCTCTCTCTCTCCCTCTCTCTCATTCCCTCTCTCTCTCTCTCTCTCTCTCTCTCATTCCCTCTCTCTCTCTCTCATTCCCTCTCTCTCTCTCTCTCTCTCTCTTTCTCTCATTCCCTCTCTCTCTCTCTCATTCCCTCTCTCTCTCTCTCTCTCTCTCTCTCTCTCTCATTCCCTCTCTCTCTGGATCTTGTATGGTGGATCATAGCATAAAAAGGCATTTTTACGATCAGGATCTGCTTGTGCCGCTTAGTGAGCTTTGAGGTCGTCTCACATCACTCTCCTGGTTCCATTGGAGTTTTTACTAGTCAGGTCACATGGTCAGGGAAACTCAGGGCCCTAGGTCCACCGTCGATAACCCATCCTTGTTTGAGGGATGTTAGGGTGTCACATCAGTGCCCTATCCGGTTAGGGTAGTCTGACTCTCAGGCTAGGGGAAAGGGACCTCTGGTTCTAGTATTACTATTGTGCTACATCCCAAATGGCACCCTATTCCCTACACTCTTAGAACCAAAGGTGCTATGTATAACTTAAAATAGTTCTTCAGCTGTCCCCATAGGAGAACCCTTTGAATAACAAGTTTTGGTTCAAGGTAAACCCTTTTGGTTCCATGTGAAACCCTTTCCACAGAGGGTTCTACCTGGAACCAAAAAGGTTTATCCTATGGGGACAGCCAAAGAACCCTTTCGGAACCCTTTTTTCTTGACCAGGTCAAGAAAAAAGTAGTAGAGTCTATAGGGAATAGTGTGCCATTTGTGACACATACATGGTATGTATTGGGGTTGTTTGCAGCCATGGCATAAGGGGATAAATAAATCACACTCTTACAAAAAATGGTTCCAAAAGGGTACTTCAGCTGTCCCCATAGCAGAAACCTTTTTTTGGTTCCAGGTAAAAACATTTTTGGTTCCAGGTAGAACCATTTTCAGGTCCATGTAGAATCCTTTCCACAGAGGGTTCTACATGGAACCCAAAACATTTCTACTGGAACCATAGGATTCTACCTAGAACCAACTAGGGTTCTTCAAAGGGTTCAACAAGGGTTCTTCTTCTAGATCGGTTCTAGGTAGGTTCTAGATGTCTGACAGATATGAGTGCCTTAGTGAGGACAGACTGTGTGTTCCACGACATGCTGTCTAAGCGCAACAGCTTTGTCTGTGAGAAGCATAGGGAACAATCAGTCCATTCTACGGTACATACAGTACAGCATAGGGCTACAAAACTACGCTAACTTTCCCAAATTTCCCAGGAAGAAGCAACGTGGTGGTTGAACATTGTGTAAGACACAGAAACACAATAGGTGTAGACTTTACCATGAAATGCTTGCTTAGGAGCCCTTCCCAATGATACAGAGTGAAAAGAAATGTAACACGAGGAATAAAATACAGTGAAATTAAGCTATATACAGGAAGTACCAGTACCAGATTAATTTGCAGGAGTACAGGGTACAATATATCCGGTAGATACTGCATGTACATAGTGGTGTAGTGGTGCCTGGAGAAGTAGGTATGCTTACATTTTGACCAAAAACTTCCAAAAGGCGCCCGCTGTGACAAATTCTATGAGAAACAGTGACAATACACTCTGAACAGGGATAGGCAAAAATGACAAAATACAGATACAAAATACCATAAAAATCAGTGTATCAAAATAAAATGTTTGTATTTTGTAATGCATTTGACTAAAACACAAAAATGCATTTGCAAGTAGCTGGCCCAAACAGCAACAACATTCTCAGTAACGGTTACAAAAAAAATAACGTTTTACTTGCGATGCTGTGATATGTTGTTGGTTAACTACCTTAGTTGTGCAAGATTTTCAAGCAGATTTAAGTCAAAACTGTAACTCGGCGACTCAGGAACATTCACTGTCTTCTTGGTAAGCAACTCTAGTGTAGATTTGGCCTTGTGTTTTAGGTTATTATCTTGCTGAAAAGTGAATTCATTTCCCAGTGTCTGGTGGAAAGCAGACTGAACCTGGTTTTCCTCTAGGATTTTGCCTGTGCTTAGCTCCATTCCATTTGTGAAAAACTCCCCAGTACTTGACATTTACAGGCATACCCATAACATGATGAATTATGCTTGAAAATATGGAGAGTGGTAGTCAGTAATGTGTTGTATTGGATTTTCCCCATAACATAACAAAAAAATATTGCTTTGACGCATTTTTCGCAGTATTACTTTAGTGTCTTGTTGTAAACAGGATGCATGTTTTGGAATATGTTTTATTCTGTACAGGTTTCCTTCTTTTCACTCTGTTAATTAGGTTAGTATTGTGGGGTAACTACAAAGTTGTTGATCCCTCCTCAGTTTTTTCCTATCACAGTCGCTACGGTCGATATCCGCGCCCCCCCCGGAAATCAAATTAGCATAATACAAAAATCCCCATAAAAATCTGTCAGTTTAAGCCAGCGATACTCTATTATGCACTTCCGCATCTGCGGTGAAAGAGCTAGAGCGGTGTTTGTCAGACCATCTGCGGTGAAAGAGCTAGAGCGGTGTTTGTCAGACCATCTGCGGTGAAAGAGCTAGAGCGGTGTTTGTCAGACCATCTGTGGTAAAAGAGCTAGAGCGGTGTTTGTCAGACCATCTGTGGTGAAAGAGCTAGAGCGGTGTTTGTCAGACCATCTGCGGTGAAAGAGCTAGAGCGGTGTTTGTCAGACCATCTGCCAACTTCTGTCTGTAGCGTCCGAACAGTTACACACCCCTATGTGGAAAGGTGGGAATCTCACGAACACGCACATATCGGTTGTTTTGCTCTAGGATGCCCACAAAGGGCTACATTTTTGTCTCATCTGACCGATAGCTTCTTCCATATGTTTGGGGAGTCTCCCAAATGCCTTTTGGCGAACACCAAACGTGTTTGCTTAAAAAAAAAAAAAGGCTTTTTTTCTGGCCACTCTTCCGTAAAGGCCAACTCTGTGGAGTGTACGACTTAAAGTGGTCCTATGGACAGATACTCCAATCTCCACTGTGAAGCTTTGCAGCTCCTTCAGGGTTATCTTTTGTCTCTTCGTTGCCTCTGATTAATGCCCTCCTTGCCTGGTCTGAGTTTTGGTGGGCGGCCCTCTCTTAGCAGGTTTGTTGTGGTCCCACATTCTTTCCATTTTTTAATAATGGATTTAATTGTGCTCCGTGAGATGTTCAAAGATTCAGATATTTTTTTATAACCCAACCCTGATCGGTACTTCTCCACAACTTTGTCCCTGACCTGTTTGGAGAGCTCCTTGGTCTTCATGGTGCCGCTTGCTTGGTGGTGCCCCTTTCTTAGTGGTGTGGCAGACTGGGGCCTTTCAGAACAGGTGTTGAATAAATTCCACCTGTGTGCAATCTAACTAATTATGTGACTTCTGAAGGTAGTTGGTTGCACCAGATATTATTTAGTGGCTTCATAGCAAAGGGGTGAATACATATGCACCACTTTTCCATTTTTTTTAAATTTTAGAATTGTTTTTCATTTCACTTCACCAATTTGGACTATTTTGTGTATTTCCATGACATGAAATCTGAATAAAAATGCATCAAAATAGGAAAAACACCAAGGGGGTTGAATACTTTTGCAAGGCACTGTAGTAAGCAAAAAAGTGTTTAAAAAATAAAAATATATTTTATATTTTTCAAAGTAGCCACCCTTTGCCTTTGTACACTCTTGGCATTCTCTCAACCAGCTTCACTTGGAATGCTTTTCAACAGTTTTGAAGTTCGAGTTTGAGTTCCCACATATGCTGAGCACTTGTTGGCTGTTTTTCCTTCACTCTGCGGTCCAACTCATTCCAAACCATCTCAACTGGGTTGAGGTTGGGTGATTGTGGAGGCCAGGTCATTTGATGCAGCACTACATCACTCTCCTTCTTGTTCAAATAGCCCTTACACAGCCTGGAGGTGTGTTGGGTCATTGTCCGGGTGAAAAAAAAATGATAGCCCCACTAAGCACTAAAAAGATGGGATGGCGTATCGCTGCAGAGTGCTGTGGTAGCCATCACTGACAGTGTCACCAGCAAAGCTTCCCCCCACTAGAGGTTGACCGATTAATCGGAATGGCCGATTAATTAGGGCCGATTTCAAGTTTTCGTAACAATCGGAAATCGGTATTTATGGACACCGATTTGGCTGATAAAAAAAAAAACATGTTACACCTTTATTTAATCTTTATTTAACTAGGCAAGTCAGTTAAGAACACATTCTTATTTTCAATGATGGCCTAGGAACGGTGGGTTAACTGCCTTGTTCAGTGGCAGAACGACAGATTTTTACCTTGTCAGCTCGGGGATTCAATCTTGCAACCTTACAGTTAACTAGTCCAACGCTCTAACCACCTGATTACATTGCACTCCACAAGGAGCCTGCCTGTTACGCGAATGCAGTAAGCCAAGGTAAGTTGCTAGCTAGCATTAAACTTATCTTATAAAAAACAAAATCAATCAATCATAATCACGAGTTAACTACACATGGTTGATGATATTACTAGTTTATCTAGCGTGTCCTGCGTTGCATATAATCGATGCGGTGCGCATTCGCGAAAAAGGACTGTCGTTGCTCCAATGTGTACCTAACCATAAACATCAATGCCTTTCTTAAAATCAATACACAGAAGTATATATTTTTAAACCTGCATATTTAACTAAAGGAAATCCAGGATAGCAGGCAATATTAACCAGGTGAAATTGTGTCACTTCTCTTGCATTCATTGCACGCAGAGTCAGTGAATATATGCAACAGTTTGGGCCACCTAATTTGCCAGAATCTTACGTAATTATGACATAACATTGAAGGTTGTGCAATGTAACAGGAATATTTAGATTTAGGGATGCCACCCATTAGATAAAATACGTAACGGTTCCGTATTTCACTGAAAGAATAAACGTCTTGTTTTCGAGATAATAGTTTCCGGAATCGACCATATTAATGACCTAAGGCTCGTATTTCTGTGTGTTATTATGTTATAACTAAGTCTATGATTTGATAGAGCAGTCAGACTGAGCGGTGGTAGGCACTAGCAGGCTCATAAGCATTCATTCAAACAGCTTTTTTTTGCCAGCAGCTCTTCGCAATGCTTCAAGCATTGCACTGTTTATGACTTCAAGCCTATCAACTCCCGATATCAAATAACATTTTATTTGTCACATACATATGGTTAGCAGATGTTAATGCGAGTGTAGTGAAATGCTTGTAGGAACGCGAAGCGAGGTGACCATCTCAGTCGGCGCCGGTAGGCTGGTGTAGATTACGCTGGTGTAACCGATGTGAAATGGCTAGCTAGTTAGCGGGGTGTGAGCTAATAGCGTTTCAAACGTCACTCACTCTGAGACTTGGAGTGGTTGTTCCCCTTGCTCTGCATGAGTAACGCTGCTTCGAGGGTGGCTGTTGTCGATGTGTTCCTGGTTTGAGCCCAGGTAGGAGCGAGGAGAGGGACGGAAGCTATACTGTTACACTGGCAATACTAAAGTGCCTATAAGACCATCCAATAGTCAAAGGTTAATGAAATACAAATGGTATAGAGAGAAATAGTCCTATAATTCCTATAATAACTACAACCTAAGACTTCTTACCTGGGAATATTGAAGACTCATGTTAAAAGGAACCACCAGCTTTCATATGTTCTCATGTTCTGAGCAAGGAACTTAAACGTTAGCTTTCTTATATGACACATATTGCACTTTTTTTTCCTCCAACACTTTTTGCATTATTTAAACCAAATTGAACATGTTTCATTATTTATTTGAGGCAAAATTAATTTTATTGATGTATTATATTAAGTTAAAATAAGTGTTCATTCAGTATTGTTGTAATTGTCATTATTACAAATAAATAAATAAAAATCGTCCGATTAATTGGTATCGGCTTTTTTTGGTCCTCCAATAATTGGTATCGGTATCGAAAAATCATAAATCGGTCGACCTCTACCCCCCACCATCACACCTCATCCTCCATGCTTCACAGTGCGAACCACACATGCGGAGATCTTCCGTTCACTTACTCTGCATCGCATAAAGACATGGCCATTGGAACCAATAATCTCACATTTGGACTAATCAGACCAAGCAAGTCTCGTCTTTTTAGTGGTGTCCTTTAGTAGTGGTTTCTTTTGCAGCAATTTGACCATGATGGCCTGATTCATGCAGTCTACTCTGAACAGTTGATGTTGAGATGTGTCTGTTACTTGAACTCTTTCAAGCATTTATTTGGGCTGCAATTTCTGAGGCTGGTAACTCTAATAAACTTATCCTCTGCAGAAGAGGTAACTCCGGGTCTTCCTTTCCTGTATCGGTCCTCATGAGAGTCAGTATAATATTTAACACTTTTTGGGTTGTTACATGATTCCATGTGTTTTATTTCATCGTTTTGATGTCTTCACTATTATTCTACAATGTAGAAAATAGTAAAAATACAGAATAACCCTGGAATGAGTAGGTGTGTCCAAACTTTTGACTGGTATTGTATTGGATGTCAGTGTGTGGGGTTTTCTGTGAGAGTGTCAATGTAGTTCTAAGATTACACCAGCTCTGATGCTCGTCAGATGTGGCAGGGCTTGAAAATATTACGGACTAAAAAGGGAAACCCAGCCGCAAGCTACCAGACGAGCTAAATGCCTTTTCTGCTCACTTCAAGGCAAGTAACATAAGCATGCATGAGAGCATCAGCTGTTCCGGACGACTGTGTGATCATGCTCTCCGGAGCCGATGTGAGGAAGACCTTTAAATAGGTCAACATTCACAAAGACGTGGGGCCAGATTTATTACCAGATCATGCACTCAAAGCATGCGCTGACTAACTGGCAAATGTCTTCACTGACATTTTCAACCTCTCCATGACGGTGTAATTTCTACATGTTTCAAACAGACCACCGTAGTCCCTGTGGCCAAGAAAGCGAAGGTAACCTGCCTAAATTATTACCGCCCCATAGCACTCATGTCGGTAGCCATGAAGTGCTTTGAAACCCTAGACTCACTCCATTTCCCATACTGCCCAAACAGATCCTCAGAAGATGCAATCTCAATCGCACTCCATTCTGCCCTTTCCCACCTGGACAAAAGGAGCACCTATGTGAGAATGCTATTCATTGACTACAGCTCAGCGTTCAACGCCATAGTGCCAACAAAGCTCATCTCTAAGCTAAGGAACCTGGGACTAAACACCTCCCTCTACAACTGGATCCTGGACATCCTGACAGGCTGCCCCCAGGTGGTAACTGTAGGCAATAACATTACATCTGCCACGCTAATCCTCAATACTGGGGCCCCTCAGAGGTGCGTGTTTAGTCCCCTCCTGTACTCCCTGTTCACCCACGACTGCGTGGCCAACTACCACTCCAACATCATCATTAAGTTTGCTGACGACACAACACTGATCACCGGCCAACGATGAGACAGCCTGTATGGAGACCTGGCAGTGTGGACAACAACCTCTCCCTCAAATTGAGCAAGACAAGGGAGCTGATTGTGGACTATAGGAAAAGGAAGGTTAAACAGGCGGGTCGAGTCTCCACATCACCAATGAACTATCATGGTCCAAACACACCAAGACAGTTGTGAAGAGGGCACAACAACACTTTTTCACCGTCAGGAGAATGAAAAGATTTAGCCTGTATTCCCAGCTGCACCATCGAGAGCATCCTGACCGGTTGCATCACCGCCTGGTATGGCAACTGCTCGGCATCTAACCATAAGGCGCTACAGAGGGTAGTGCATACGGCCCAGTACATCACTGGGGCCAAGCTTCCTGACATCCAGGACCTATATACTAGAGCTGCAAAATCTGGACCCCTACAAATCAGCCAATCTGGACCCTCTCTTTCTAGAATTATCTGCCGAAATTGTTGCAACTCCTATTACTAGCCTGTTCAACCTCTCTTTCGTATCGTCTGAGATTCCCAAAGATTGGAAAGCTGCCGCGGTCATCCCCCTCTTCAAAGGGGGAGACACTCTAGACCCAAACTGCTACAGACCTATATCTATCCTACCCTGCATCTCTAAGGTCTTCGAAAGCCAAGTTAACAAACAGATTACTGACCATTTTGAATCACATCGTACCTTCTCTGCTATGCAATCTGGTTTCAGAGCTGGTCATGGGTGAACCTCAGCCACGCTCAAGGTCCTAAACGATATCATAACCGCCATGGATAAGAGACATTACTGTGCAGCTGTATTCATCGTCCTGGCCAAGGCTTTTGACTCTGTCAATCACCACATTCTTATTGGCAGACTCAACAGCCTTGGTTTCTCAAATGATTGCCTCGCCTGGTTCACCAACTACTTCTCTGATTGAGCTCAGTGTGTCAAATCGGAGGGCCTGTTGTCCAGACCTCTGGCAGTCTATGTATACATCAATGATGTCGCTCTTGCTGCTGGTGATTCTCTGATCCACCTCTACGCAGACGACACCATTCTGTATACTTCTGGCCCTTCTTTGGACACTGTGTTAACTAACCTCTAGATGAGCTTCAATGCCATACAACTCTCCTTCCGTGGCCTCCAACTGCTCTTAAACACAAATAAAACTAAATGCATGCTATTCAACCGATCATTGCCCGCACCTGCCTGCCCATCCAGCATCACTACTCTGGACGGCTCTGACTTAGAATACGTGGATAACTTCAAATAACTAGGTGTCTGGCTAGACTGTAAACTCTCCTTCCAGACTCACATTAAGCATCTCCAATCAAAAATTAAATCTAGAATCGGCTTCCTATTTCGCAACAAAGCTTCCTTCACTCATGCTGCCAAACATACGTTTGCGATGTCATCTATAAAATAGCCTCCAACACTCTACTCAGCAAACTGGATGTAGTCTATCACAGTGCCATCCGTTTTGCCACCAAAGCCCCATACACTACTCACCACTGCGACCTATACACTCTCGTTGGCTGGCCCTCGCTTCATACTCGTCGCCAAACCCACTGGCTACAGGTCATCTACAAGTCTCTGCTAGGTAAAGCCCCGCCCTATCTCAGCTCGCTGGTCACCATAGCAGCACCCACTCGTAGCACTCGCTCCAGCAGATACAGTATTTAGCCTTGTTATTGTTATGTCATTTTCTTGTTTCTTTTTGATTATATATATATTTTTTCACTTCAGTTTATTTAGTAAATACTTTCTTAACTCTATATCTTGAACTGCATTGTTGGTTAAGGGCTTGTATGTAAGCATTTCACAGTAAGGTCTACTATACCTGTTGTATTCGGCGCATGTGACAAATAACATTTGATTTGATTTAGTGTGTGCGAATAAGTGTGTATATAGTCTATATATAGTCTTGTGAGTGTGCATAGAGTCAATGCAAGATGGGGTCAATACAGATAGTCCGGGTAACCATTTAATTAACTGTTTAACAGTCTTATGGCTTTTGTATTTCATGTTATTATGGCTTGCTTACGTTCCAAATGGCAACCTATTCCCTTTAGTGCACTTGACCAGACCCCAATAGGGCACATAGACTCTATTACCTCTGTACAGTAAGTGTTTACACTATACTGTATATAACGTATTAACGGTGCGCTAGACAGGTGCTTGTGAATTACCGTCTTATAAACCATTACTGTCACTGAGATTGCACTTCCCCTGACCCGGGCCCTCTCTCTCTCTTTCTCTCTTCTCTCTTCTCTCTCTCTTTCTCTCTCTGTCTCTCTCTTCGGCGAGATGCCAGATCATTGAGCAGCTATTTTTACAGCTCGTCTATCATGTAAAGTGGCTGGGGTAATCCATGCCAGGTTATCTGCTAGCGACTTATCTTTTTAATTAGCGAGCAAGAAGGGGCTCTCTCTGTGAAACATCCGGCTATATGCTGGCCTGATTGCCTCTTTACAGGCAGACCAACCAGGGCTACGTCACAAATGGCACCCTATTCCCTATATACAGTAGTGTACTTATTTTTTACTAGAGCCCTACACTCTTAGACAAAAGGTTTCCAAAAGGGTCCTTCGGCTGTCCCCATAGGAGAACCCTTTTTGGTTCCATGTCAAACTCTCTGTGGAAATGGTTCTACCTGGAACCAAAAGGGGTTCTACCTGGAACCAACAAGGGTTCTTCAAAGGGTTCTCTTATGGGGACAGACAAATAACCCTTTTAGGTTCTAGATAGCACTTTTTCTCCAAGAGTGTATAAGGTACCCTATGGGCCCTGGTCAAAAGTAGTGCACTACGTAGACAGGTTGGCTGACAACGTCACCAAAATGAACGTTCAGAAATCTAGCAACATTGACAAGAAGCTGCCATGTGGGAAATCGTTGGTGGCTTGTTTCTTAATGTCTTGTTGATTTCATGTGTATGCTAATATGGCTCAAATTTGCTACCTAGCTAACCAACAAGTGTAATGATGTATTTGAGAGACAACAAGTGCTCAATGTGCAACTGTATATATACTGAACAAAAAATATTTAAAAAACCATTTCAAAGATTTTACTGAATTACAGTTCATATAAGGAAATCAGTCAATTTAAATAAATTCATTAGGCTCTAATCTATGGACTTCACATGACTGGGCAGGGGCGCAGCCATGGGCGGGCATAGGCCCACCCACTGTGGAGCCCACCCACCTGGGAGCCAGGCCCCGCTAATCAGAATGAGTTACGCTCTCAGTGTAGAGAGGAAGTTTTCGCGGCGCAGAGAACAGCACAAGGCATCGATTTCGACTGGTTTCTTTCAGTTGAGAGCGTTTCCTTGCCATGCCGGTTGCGTTGGGGAGGTGTGTGCGTGTGCGTTTGTACCAGGGTTTCCATGTGGCACCAGACATTTGACCGGCAGCAGAACTGTACTGGACCTCTATGCATTGGGTGCATAACCTGATTAGGGCATCCACCCATGGTGCTGAGAATGACAGAGATCACATTTAGATGACGGTGAGTCATATTAACAGAACATACCACTCGAGGATGCAACGGCATGCATTCTTCTTACAGAATTCCGATGTGCACTTTGTAGATGTCAGAATAACTGTCCACATTTCCGTTTCCTCAGCCAACAAGACAACTATCCCCTGTAGTAGAAACGTTGACCTATTCTATTAGTCAGCTTGTTGTTCTGTGCGAGAAAGAATCACTTTAAAAAGTATTGAGTCAGATGCAACAGATCAGAATGTTTAGCGGAAAATGTTGATCAACTATTAGTCCTTCACATTATAGCTGCGTAGCAACGCGCTCACGGCAGTAGGCTACGCGCGAATGTTCGTTCCATACTGTAATTAGCGGAAAACACAGCTATCAAGGGCGCACTGCACATGCGAGCGGTTTCATGTGACAGATATCACATTTACTTTAGAAATGTAGAAATAGGGGAGATCTAAAGATGCAACAACTAGCATGGGTTGTTAGGGGAGATCTAAAGATGCAACAACTAGCATGGGTTGTTAGGGGAGATCTAAAGATGCAACAACTAGCAGGGGTTGTTAGGGGAGATCTAAAGATGCAACAACTAGCATGGGTTGTTAGGGGAGATCTAAAGATGCAACAACTAGCAGGGGTTGCACATATGACTAGGATTGTGCTTTTGGCTACTGGACAATAAAATAAAGTTGATTTGAAAACCAATAGAACATGAGAGAAATAGGCTACTGGTTTCAATGTCATATGAAACCCTGGTGTGTGCTTGTGTGTGTGTGTGTGTGCGCGTCTTTGTTTGTTTGCGTTTAATCGTAGCCCAGATCTGGGCAGCACACGCGAGGCGAGCCAGAGTTAAATGGAGATAGGCTGTGTCTCCCTGAGGCCACTGGTCTCTCACATCAGTATCCCCTCATGGGCCCTTGAGCCCGTCTCTCTGACCGCACAGCTTTAATCAACTCTACAGGCTTCTCCTCCTAATGGCAGTGTCTCCTAGCCCAAATCACACTCACATCTGACAACAAACTAGCACCATCTGCCCTCCTTTCCTCTATCACCTCAGAGCAATGCCAAGGAGTCAGAGATACAGATACATTTGATACACTGCCGATTTTGCAGGTTTTCCTACTTACAAAGCATGTAGTAATTTTTTATCATAGGTATACTTCAACTGTGAGAGACGGAATCTAAAACAAAAATCCAGAAAATCACATTGTATGATTTTTAAGTAATTAATTTGCATTTAATTTGCAGTATCCAAAACTTGTTCTCCCCACTGTACACTGGAGTTAACAAAACAGAGATAGAGAGAGAGTGACAGAGGGGAAGAGAGATATATACAGTAGATAGAGATAGAGAGGGGGGGAGAGAGGAAAGAGAAAGGGCTCTGGTTAAAACTAGTGCACTATATAGGGAATAGGATTCCATTTCAGACACAACCCCAGATTCAAACCAAGACAGACCTCTCGTTTCCCCTGTAAAAATAGCCTCAACCATCAATCACTGTCACCCAATTATGTTCGATATGAATGTAAAATATTCAAATGTCTGGACTTTAGAGAACTGTCCTCATTATCTATTTCATTATGCATGGACAGTGCTGAAATGGCCATATGGCTCTGCTCATTTATAGAATAAAAAATCTCAGGCTGGATTGATGAAGGTTAAGGGGACCTTACCACGGCGCATAAAACCACATTTTACAGACTCGCACTTCAGAGCTAGCACACTGCACTCGCTCTGCTCGCCATAAGGCTTTACATTCGACTTCAGAACAATCCGAAACATTTGCTCAAGGTGAAACAATACGAGAATCTTGATTTATGGTCCTAGATCCACTGTGGCCTGCCAATGCAAGGACAGTGCCAGATTACAAATGACAAGGCAGGCAACACGCAGGGCAGGCATCTTATAATGATGGCAGTACCGTTATTGAGAAGGCTTCAGGATATTAGTTAATGAAATATGCACAAAATGGAGTGATTTTTAAGAGAGAGAATGAGAAAGCAAGAGGGAAGGGGGGTGGTGGACATTTCTTTCACATTTCTTTCTCTAGCTCACCCCTCACACTCTCTTTCTCTTATGTCAGTCGTTTCTATATTCGATTCTCTCTCCGTTCTTTCTCTTCCCCTCCTCTTTCTCCCATTCCCCTCACTCTCTTCTCCAACCCCTCACTCTCTTACCGACCTTTCCTCCCTCTCCTATTCTATCCCTCTCTCTATCCCCCTTATGTCATGACCACCTTCCTCCGATGACCACTCAAGCCACGAACTTTCCTGACCCTGTCATGAATGATGTTGTTGTTGTTGTTGTTTTACATTTTAAGAAGCGCTTTGAGGTTCTTTATGTCATGAATAGCGCTATAAAAGTTGAATAAATTCGGAATTATAATTGTACTTATTTTCTTGCTGCGGTCAATACTGCATGCCTAATGAAGGCCTGCCTGTGCTACGTAAAGATGAGGAGAGGAACAGTGGGATGGACAGGTGAGGAGAGATGAGGAGAGGAAGATGGGGATGGACAGAAGAGATGAGGAGAGGAAGAGGGGGATGGACAGAAGGGAAGAGATGAGGAGAGGAAGAGGGGGATGGACAGGAGAGGAGAGATGAGGAGAGGAAGATGGGGATGGACAGAAGAGGAGAGATGAGGAGAGGAAGAGGGGGTGGACAGAAGAGGAGAGATGAGGAGAGGAAGAGGGGGATGGACGGAAGAGGAGAGATGAGGAGAGGAAGATGGGAATGGACAGAAGATGAGAGATGAGGAGAGGAAGAGGGGAATGGACAGAAGAGGAGAAATGAGGAGAGGAACAGTGGGATGGACAGGAGAGGAGAGATGAGGAGAGGAAGAGGGGGATGGACAAGAGAGGAGTGATGAGGGGAGGGGGAGGGAAGAGGGGGAAGGACAGGAAGGAAGAGGGGGATGGACAGGAAGGAGGAGGGGGGTGGACAGGAAGGAAGAGGGGGGTGGACAGGAAGGAAGAGGGGGATGGACAGGAAGGAAGAGGGGGGTGGACAGGAAGGAAATGGGGGGTAGACAGGAAGGAAGAGGGGGATTTACAGGAGAGGAGAACAACACAGCGCCACAGTGTACAGCGCTTGTCACCTGTGATAATCCATGGTGGCATCTGAGGTCAGGAGAGTGTGTACACAGATGCACACTGGTGTGAAATAGCATTAACCACTGTGAAACAGCATTAATACTCCAGCATGGGCTACTGACGTCACAGACCATGTCATTGATCACTGAGAGACTGGAGAGAGAGAAGCAGTGGAGCATGAGAAAGGCAGTCCCAGTCCCCCCAGACCACACAGGCACATACTACCTGGCTGTGTTCTAAATTGGTACTCTATTTGTTTCATAGGACACTACTTTTCATCAGGGCCCATAGGGCTCTGGTCAAAAAGTAGTGCATTATGTAGGGGATAGGGTGCCATTTGGGACACCGCCTCAGACGGAACATAACATCTTAGCACGGCAGCCGTGTGGCTTTAAACAGACACTCAACCAAGGACACAATGTCCTCTGTGTGTCATGTACTAGTGCTGTACACACTCAGGCGCAGTACATTTACTCCATTGACATTGACCAACACACACACATACAACCATTCATTCCTTTCCTGGGATGTGCTGTACTCTCCTGCCAAGCTCATTTAGAGAGGATTATAAATGACGTGTATTTATCTTGTTTTCTTTAGAGGTTTATCATTGTCGCTTTGCACCGGGTTTCATATTTTTACAAAGCATTATCTGACATTGAAAGACATCGGGATTGAATGAGAATAAATGGCATCCTGTTTGCTCTTCGCCTGAGAATGGTCCAAATGCGTGGCCTGCGTCCCAAATGGCGCCCTATTCCATACATAGTGCACTACTTTTGTCCGGGTCCCCATAGGCCTCTGGTCAAAAGTAATGCACTAGGAAATAGGGTGCCGTTTGGTACGTCCGTAGGTCTGCAGGATCTCCTGCAGGTCCACTCTCCTGGCCAATCATTCTAATGGGGCTCATCAGATAGGTGAAGGCTGAAGGTGACTGGGAAGAATTACGCTCCCTACTCTTAAGTGTTCTTTATGCCCCCTTTTCTTGGAGGACGATTCTTACCTAACAGTTGTTGCCACATCTATGGGTTTGTATACTGTATAGGCTTAGTGCTTTACAAGGCCATTCGTATGGTTTCTCACTGGGAGCAGAAATGTGCCTGAGCAATAAACACCAGCAAATGTTTTTCCTTGAGGCCCCCATTATTAGCCAAATAATGAGCATTCTGTGTGCAAAACCCCCAATTTAGACCAGCCCACTGTGCTAAAGATGGACCAGCCCACTGTGCTAAATATGGACCAGTCCATCGGGCATTCACCCTAACTGTCCTATGGCCAGTCCATTTTCGCTTGAACCTTTGTTGGTCGTTTTTATATCATTTTTCAAGGGTTTTCAGTGGGTTTATGCTACATAGGTATTTGATGTATTTTTTTGCTAGTGGTAAGCTAAGTCAGCCATGTCCCTTTCCAGCTTCCCTTTCTCATCTACAGGTAAACGTTTAGCAAAGGGCCAGGGGAGACTACTGTGGGCTGTGTCACTGAGCGTTTGGCTTGGCTCTCCATCGGCCACCAGCGACAGAGGAGCTTGTCACGCTCTCACAGGCAGAGGAAATGTAATCCGGATAGGGCCATGTCCATGTCACCAACTGCCGCCACCACAGACAAACTCAGCTCAGATTACTATCGTGTCCAATAACATTTGATAGAATCGTTTAGAAAGGAATTACATCTTAAAAAAATGGATATTCTTAAGGCCACAATCAGGTTACGATTTGGAGTCTGTGCATGTTTTTTCTCCTGTCTCGTTTCTCTAGTCAGTGACCTATTTTTTTTAAAGTCTTTATTGTTTAAATCCCTTTTCACAGAAAATGTCATGCCTTGCTACGGGGGAGGGGGGGGGGGGGGCATTTGGGGGAATAGGGGGCCATTTGGGACACACGGGGTGGATGGCTGTCCCAGAGGGGAAAAAGGTCATAGGTGATTTTAGAAATGGAACACATTGATCCAGCCATTGTACAGATTCTATTCACCAACCATTTGGACAAGTGCAGTGTACTCATTGTCAGTCAGAAGGAAACACATGACAAAACCAGAAGCCGTCGAATCATTACAAGACTAATCCTGGTTTATATTTGTATAATAGATAGATCTCTTTGACAAGTTCAATCCCAATACGACCACGCGTGGATAATGCATTTAAAATAATCGACGACGACACGTTTGAAAATGTATTTCCATTGTGGTTCTCTTAAATAAATGGTTCAAAATACAAACAAACAAGTACAAACATCAAAATGGTCGTCCTAGGCTACTCGGTAGACCTAGCCTTCTGGGCGTACTTGGGTTACTCAACACAAAACAAAGGACAGGGCGACATTGTCATATCCTAGAGCAGGACTCCCTCAGTATTATCAGCAAATCTCAGGCTCCTAAACTGAGTTAGATGATGCCAGATGATGGTGATGCCAGATGATGGTGATGCCAGATGATGGTTTGATGATTGTGATGCCAGTAGGCCTATGGTCTCAAGAGTCCTCTCAAGTACCCCTTGTGGATAGGCCAAGTACCCCTTGTGGATAGGCCAAGTACCCCTTGTGGATAGGCCAAGTACCCCTGGTTGGGAACCACTGATGTACCCTAAAGCAGGGAGACAGAGTAGGGGAAAGACATCCTATTCCCTGTCTAGTGCACTAATTTTGACCAGGCTGTCCTATAACCCCGTGGGGCTCTGGTCAAAAGTAGTGCACTGATATAGGGACTAGGGTGTCATTTTGGGACATTAGCAGGCTCATTCATAAAGATTAGAAGTGAGTGTGGGTGAGTCACAGCGTGCCTGCCAGGCAGCATCTCTGACAGCAGTTATTTTTTTACGCCTCACACAATGGGGGGAGAAAATAGCCCCGCGAATAGCACTCCTCTCTTCTCAGCCTGAGACGGTAATAAAAACATCACGGAGAATTGGATTCAGGGAACGAATCCATGGAGCTCAGCTTTGTCTCCCGATAAAGACTTCTGTGAAGTCCAAACGGTGTATTTGGGTGTTTGGAATAATGCACTTGGGAGCAGCCTATTCCACGTGTGGGACTCTCACTTCCCATCTCAGTATAATGTTTTAGTTAGCCTGGGTATTCTCAAGTTCAGGATGTGCATATCACCCTTCTTTTCTTCATGCTCAACTTCCACCCAACACAAAGGTTTCAGCCTACAGAGACACCTGTCATTATATCATGTCTTATCTTGTGTAGCCAAAACTTTGCATCTCTTCCTTTTCTTTCTTTGGCAGACTAAACCGGTTGCGTTTGCTGTCCGCACAAATGTCAACTACTGTGCCACCAACGATGACGACGTCCCCGTGCCGGGCATGGCCATCTCCTTTGAGGCTAAAGACTTCCTCCACGTCAAAGAGGTCAGGGGTCACAGTACTATCAAATGGGGACGAGGATGATGGAGGTGGAGGAGAATGGGAGAAGAATGAGGATGAGGAGGAAGATGATGTTGATAACAATGATGACGAGCAGAAGGGGAACACAGATGTATTAACCAGTTCATGTCCGTCCCCCTGTAGAAATTTAATAACGACTGGTGGATAGGGCGCCTGGTGAAGGAAGGCTGTGAAATCGGTTTCATCCCCAGTCCTGTGAAGATCGAGAACACTCGGATACAACACGAGCAGAGAGCCAAACAGGGCAAGTTCCATTCCGGGTACGTACCATTCCCCCCCCCCCACCTTACTGCAATCACCATGGAAACTAACATGCACCTCACCCAATCATTATTCTTGCATTGAGCCGACCCTTGAGATAGCCGACACTGTCATCCTGCAACACCTCAGATATACTGATATGAATTATATAGCTGATATGAATTATTTCTCTTTGCAGTAAATCGGGAGCAAACTCCTCTACCAGTTTAGGTGAAGTGGTTCCTAACTCGCGGAAATCCACCCCCCCTTCCTCTGGTGAGTAATGGAGAGCCTTGCGGCAGGCGTTTGGGGAAAGGTTGCCACGTTTTTCACAGACATAAACAAACTCTTTACTGTAATACTTGGGAGTTATTACCAAACCTCCATCAACCTCTAAGAGGGCTTGAAAAGGAAGCGTGATAGAAATACGAGACGAGGGTGAGTTTCATTAGTAAGGTCATTATTTTGACCTTACTGCTGGCCTATCTTTTGTACACTTCAGGCGTATTGTCCAATCGATTGCTAAATCTACACGACGTGGCCCTTTAGTGGAAATGTTGGAATGGTGTTTATGTCTTAAATGTTTGCTTACCTTATGTGCTATCGTTTACTGTCCTTGCTCACCCCAGTTTGACTATAGTTAACTCCAGCTTGATTATGGTCTGTATAGTTTGTTTATGTGGTGGAATAACCTGTGTATCTGTCCAGTGTTAGGTGTTCAATGTTACCCTCGTAACCTCCTGTGTTTGCCTCTGTGTGATGGTGGCCTTGTGTTGTGTCCATGTGCGTAGCCTTTGACATAGATGCCACAGGCTTAGACCCCGAGGACAATGAGCTTCCAGTCCACCTCCGCTCCCCTAAAGCCAGTCAGCCAAACACTGTCATGTCATCCACCCTAGCCAAAGAGAAACGAATGCCCTTCTTTAAGAAGGTAAACGTGGCATCTACGCCAGTATTTACTCTCGATCTCTCTCTCTCTCTCTGTCGGTCCGTCCGCACAGCTACCCACGACAACTGCCTCACTGTGGCTGCTCAGCATCACCCTGTCCACCGTCTGTCCGTTCCCCCCCGTTCTGTTTGTCCTCTGTGTCCCGCCATAGTCCGTGTCTCTTCCCTCCCTCCACTGGGCGTTCGAGCCATTAGCATGCATGTTGCCAGTTTCTTAACCCTCTCTCTCTCCTCTTCCGTCTGGGCCGTAGCTAAGCAGAAGCAGAAGTCGGTAAGTTATATTGCCGTGCAGCATGCACCAACCCCCAGCAGGGCCTTGGGGGTCTGGGGGATGTGCATCGGTGATTTCTCTGCAGTGGTTGTGGTCGTTCCTGACACTCCCATCTAACTCACTGTCGTCGCTGTGGTCTCTCTGTGTGTGTGTGTGTGTGTGTGTGTACATGTGTGTGCATGCGTGATGCAGATTTAGTGGGAACTCATTGTACTCAGCTATTAAACCAGAAGTGTATCTACATTAGTGCTGTTGCGGTGATCATATTACCGCCACACCGGCAGCCACGAGTCATGACCACAGTCAAATTCCACATGAACATTGAGTCACAATAATCTCCTGTTATTCATTCTGGACATGCTTTGATAGCACCCAACTTGCTAGACCATCAGGTCCTATTGGCCTGAAACTCAGGGCTCTATTGTCCATCTAACCACTCTGACATCAATGCAAATGGAATATAAAATCACATCCAACACATATCGTCCATACAGTAGGACCCCAGTACTCTTAAAACTCACCTCACTGTGATGATCAATTTTGAAGAACGAAGTTCAACAACGGTTTGAAACCGTGTAAAAACACATATTTGAGCTGATGCATAGGCTGATAAGCCCGAGCCCGGAAAAAAAGAACTGAATTAAAATGACTGTGCCGTTATAGAATACACAGCCTACCGTATTATACACATGGCAGAAAAACATAAAACATAACTCATTTAAGATGTCTTTGGTGCATCATTGGTCTAGCCTATACTCCAAAATGAAACAAATGGACCTTTGTGTGTAGACTGTATTATTATGCATACTGGATGGACTGGCTACCTTTATGCTACGCTCTAAAAATGTCTATCCATGAGTCTGGGAGAGAACCTGTTTGGTTCATTGGTTGTGCACTTGTCGGGGCAGCGCGAGCATGCTCCTCAAACAGTGGTTGATGCTTGGAGTGAAGTGAGTTTTCTTCTATTTATTTCTCAGCTGCTGTATTAAGGACATGCTCCACTGTAAAACCGAAGTAGCCTACAACACGGACCAGTGGGAAAGCATGCGGCCTCCATTCGCTAGTCGAGTGAATACAGATGACATGTATCGTTTCCCCTGCCCCTGTTCCTGCCCATTTGATAATGGGCCATTCTAAATCGAAACTTAATTTTTACCTATTAGCAAAGACGAGATTAAATTGAGAATAGTCTGTCTGAATGGTGGGAATATGATCAGTTGATGAGAAAACGGCTGTGCAGCCTGAGGCAAGGAACAGAGCTCAAGCTTTTTTTGCGACTTTCTCAAGTCATCAATAGCCTGTTGTAACAGTGTGCGCTGAGAGTCGGGAAGCAAGTACAGGGAGTGAGTGTTTTAATCAATTAACACAACATAATACAAAATAAAAAACACGAACCACGCACAGACAGGAAACTGAAACAGAAACAATGACTCCTGGGGAAGGAACTAAAGGGAGTGACAGATAAAGGGCAGGTAATCAAGGAGGTCCAGGTGAGTGTCATAATGCGCTGATGCGCGTAACGATGGTGACAGGTGTGCGCCATAACGAGCAGCCGGGTGACCTAGAGGCCGGAGAGGGAGCACACGTGACACCTATAATCATGTACAGTACCAGTCAAATGTTTGGACACACCTACTCATTCCAGGTTTTTTGTAGAAAAGTTTTTTGTAGAAAATACATTTTATATTTGAGATTCTTAAAAGTTACCACCCTTTGCCTTGATGACAGTTTTGCACACTCTTGGTATTCTCTCAACCAGCTTCATGAGGTAGACACCCGGAATGCATTTCAGTTAATTTGTGGAATTTCTTTCCTTCTTAATGCTTTTGAGACAATCAGTTGTGTTGTGACAAGGTAGTGGTGGTATACAGAAGATAGCCCTATGTGGTAAAAGACCAAGTCCATATTATGGCAAGAACAGCTCAAATAAGCAAAGAGAAACGACAGTCCATCATTACTTTAAGACATGAAGGTCAGTCAATCCGGAAAATGTCAAGAACTTTGAAAGTTTCTTCAAGCTCAGTTGCACAAGCGCTATGATGAAACTGGCTCTCATGAGGACCACCACAGGAAAGGAAGACCCAGAGTAACCTCTGCTGCAGAGGATAAGTTCATTAAAGTTAACTGCACCTCAGATTGCAGCCCAAATAAATGCTTCACAGAGTTCAAGTAACAGACACATCTCAACATCAACTGTTCAGAGGAGTCTGCGTGAATCAGGCCTTCATGGTCGAATTGCTGCAAAGAAACCACTACTAAAGGACACCAATAAGAAGAAGAGACTTGCTTGGACCAAGAAGCACGAGCAATGAACATTAGAACGGTGGGAATCTGTCCTTTGGTTTGATGAGTAGGTGAACGGATGAACGGATGATCTCCGCATGTGTTTCCCACCATGAAGCATGGAGGAGGAGGTGTGATGGTGTGGGGGTGCTTTGCTGGTGCCAATGTCAGTCATTTATTTAGAATACAAGGCACACTTAACCAGCATGGCTACCAGAGCATTCTGCAGCAATATGGCATCCCATCTGGTTTGCGCTTAGTGGGACTATGATTTATTTTTCAACAGGACAATGACCTAACACACTTCCAGGCTGTCTAAGGGCTATTTAACCAATAAGGAGAGTGATGGAAGTGCTGCATCAGATGACCTGGCCTCCACAATCACCCGACCTTAACCCAATTGAGATGGTTTGGGATGAGTTTGACAGCAGAGTGAAGTAAAAGCAGCCAACAAGTGCTCAGCATATGTGGGAACTCCTTCAAGACTTTTGGAAAAGCATTCCTCATGAAGCTGGTTGAGAGAATGCCAAGAGTGTGCAATGCTGTCATCAAGGCAAAGGATGGCTGCTTTGAAGAATCTCAAGTATAAAATATATTTTTATTTGTTTAACACTTTTTTGGTTACTACATGATTTCATATCTGTTGTTTCATAGTTTTGATGTCTCCACTATTATTCTACAATGTAGAAAATAGTAAAAATAAAGAAAAACCCTGAGTTTGAGTTTATTTTATTTTTACAAGGACAGTGCACATTCATCAACGTTTCAGTAAAAGTGCCGGTTTTAGCCAGCCGGCTAATTTTCAACCGCAGTCCCTGGGCAGGTTATTAAAAACAATTACAATATAGACAATCATTGAGCAGTGAACACACGCAGAGCAACATAGGACAAGCAAGACATAGCATACAGACAGAGCAACATAGGACAAGCAAGACGTAGCATACAGACAGAGCAACAAAATTCATAAAAGCAACAAAGTGTTTCCACACCTCACAAGCTACAGACAACAGACAACATGGAAAGCGATTATGTTCACACATCTGATTGACCTTTACCCATGTATTCATACATTTTGTGAAAGTGTGATAGGTGGTGCAGTGTGTCCAAACTTTTGACCGGTAGTGTATGTTTTGATTTCTGAGACATTGTAAGGTTTGTATCATTCACAACTAAATCTAGCATATAGGACCTGTTTCAAATGATCAGTTTACGCTCAACATAGCCACTTCATACAGTATGCGCAATTGCTTCGTAATGGGAAAAAATATCCCTTATTTTTTTTCCAGATAAATTCAATTATATTCTTCTTACTATAAAAGCGTATAAAATAAAATAATGGCACAAGTATAGATATAAGTATAGATTTTCTTCATGTCCTCATTTTTTTAGACTTAACAAAATTAAATAGTGGATATATTGTGATGGTGTATATTCAATTGATTTATTCAACTTTTTTTAATCAGCGGCTTGTATCTGGGGAGGCCTGGACATGCTAAACGTGTTAATTAATGGTAAATTACCTGAGACCGCCATCTTTTGCATGACAATAACCGGCTGACAAAATGTCATGACCGCCACAGCCCTAATCTACAGTGACAGCTATTAGCGTCCGTGTTGGTTTGGTTGTGTATCTTTATCACAGCAACATGAATCAAGTGTGACCTCCATTAGAACAAATACAACAATGAAACAACTCCCATTAAAAAATAAACATTATTTTGTCAAGCACTGCCATATTAATACACAATTTCAGAGGTGTGTGTGTGTGTGTGTGTGTGTGTGTGTGTGTGTGTGTGTGTGTGTGTGTGTGTGTGTGTGTGTGTGTGTGTGTGTGTGTGTGTGTGTGTGTGTGTGTGTGTGTGTGCGTGCGTGTGACTTTCTATGCCTGCCTGTGTGTGTTTATGTGTGTGGGCCAACCTCATACACATAACCCACACACATACACACATTGCATACACAACAATAATTATCGGGTCATTGTGTGCACTCCATGTCTTGACTTGATGCAAAGCTTAGCAAACAGAAAACTCCTCTCCATTCACATTTCATGTCCTTTCTACTTGAAACATTATATTTATTGAGTTTTTGGTTTTCTTTTTACAATAATCAGATAAAGAGGTTCAGTCTCGTCTCCTTTCCAAGACCATGCAACTACAACAACAATGGAAACAATAGCCACCATTTCTCGTCATCCAGCAGCGTGCATTATTTTAGTAACAATAACCCTGTAGCCTAGGCCAGCGAAATGTGGCCTAAAATATTTCAGCGTCCTGACCGGTAGTGCTCCAGACTTGGATGCTCTGGCTTGCATCTAGCAGCACTTTCCCCGCTCTGATGTAACGAGAGTTCCCCAGGGACAGCCAGTGACGGCAGCAGATGTTAGCAGTTGAAGAAACATGAAAGAGAGGGAGACGGACCGAGAGAGACAGATACAGGAAAAGAGAGAGCTAGAGACAGAGAGAGAGAGAGACAGATACAGGAAAAGAGAGAGCTAGAGAGAGCTAGAGAGAGAGAGAGAGAGGAAAAGAGAGAGCTAGAGACAGAGAGAGCTAGAGAGAGAGAGAGAGAGAGCTAGAGAGAGAGAGAGAGAGAGAGACAGATACAGGAAAAGAGAGAGCTAGAGACAGAGAGAGAGAGAGAGCTAGAGAGAGAGAGAGAGAGCAAGAGAGAGAGCTAGAGAGAGAGAAGGGGGGGAAGAGATGAAGACAAAGAGAGAGCGAGAGAGTTGGAAGGGGAGAGAGAGATAGACAGGAAGACTGCGGAGAGAGGCTAAGACACAAAAACAGGGTGAGATGGAACAACAACAAACAAAAACAGCAAGAGCGGTAGAGTTGTGAAAAAAGGTAGTAAAGGTGTGACAGACTCTGTGCTATCGCCTCTCTCTCTCTCTCTCTCTCTCTCTCTCTGTCTCTCTGTCTCTCTCTATCTCTCTCTCTCTGTCTCTCTCTCTCTCTCTCTGTCTCTCTCTCTCTCTCTCTCTGTCTCTCTCTGTCTCTCTCTCTCGCTCTCTCTCTGTCTCTCTCTCTCTCTCTCTCTCTCTCTCTCTCTCTCTCTCTCTCTGTCTCTCTCGCTCTCTCTCTCTCTCTCTCTCTCTCTCTCTCTCTCTCTCTCTCTCTCTCTCTCTCTCTGTCTCTCTCTATCTCTCTCTCTCTCTCTCTCTCTGTCTCTCTCTCTCTGTCTCTCTCTCGCTCTCTCTCTCTCTCTCTCTCTCTCTCTCTCTCTCTCTCTCTTCATCCATCTGTCATAGCTGTCTCCAGTAGTGCTCAGATCACGCACTGTCGCTCCTGCGGAGGTGAAAGCGTTTTCATTTTCCCTGCGAAGCGATGGCGTGTCAGTCTTGTCTGTCTGCCGGTGCGTTCCTCAGACATACTGCACCGTCACACCGCTGGAACTGTGACAGCACACACAGATGTGGCATTAGAGGTCTACTGCCTCGCTGTCACCCACACACACACACACACACACGCATACCTCTGAAGCTGTCACTGAGATGCACTGAGCTCCCACTCTGTCGCTGTGTGACTGTGTTTCTCTGCTAGTTTGTTTCAGTTCTACCGTTTCCTACCGTTTTAGTTCTTATCATCCTTGTTCTGACTAACCAGTTCCTCTACTGACATTCCCTTTTGAGTAGATAACAATAATGAGATTCTGTTCAGTATACCTTGACCTCCACACAGATTTGGATTGTTGTTCTTATGTTAAGCTGCTTGTCAATTCATTACGGGGTCAGTGAATTCAGTTCAGAGATGATCTTAGTATTTGCTCTGTCTAGAGTGTCATTCAGTATAACGTCTTACCGTTTTATATTTACTCAAAATGAAAACAAAACACCCCTATTTCTATGGACCAGAAAACTATGATGAATGAAGGGATACCAGTCCCAGATTGCCCCTTTAACTGGCATCCTTCATGTGTGTTGAGTGCAAACTGGGGCTCACAGTTAGAACAACTAATTTCATAGTTTGCCAAGTTCCTTTCAGTTCTAATAATTGGTACAGTGTGTTTTGCCTTTTCCCCTGGACATTACAGTGTGTAATGTTGAGTGTGCATGCTTCCAAAATGCCGCCATTATTTCCTATTTAGCGCACTACTTTTGACCAGGGCGCTGGTCAAAAGTAGTGCACTATGTAGGGGGGCAGGGTGCCATTTGGGCTGCGGCCTCTGTATAATAATCACCCTGGATGTGAAGCTGATGGGTTGTTTTCTGTCGCCGGGCAGACGGAACACATTCCTCCATACGACGTTGTGCCTTCCATGCGACCTGTGGTCCTGGTTGGACCGTCACTGAAGGGCTATGAGGTAACAGCATTGTTATTATAAGGGTTTGTTATAAGTTGTTATGCAGTTGTTATAAGGGGTTATCACTGACACTACCACCCTCACCACTAGTACATTCTATTTAGATCACTACTTGTTAAGTTTGCCAAATCCGGTAACTTTCCCCAAATTTCCAGGTTTCCCAGAAACCCAGGGAATCTTCCAAATGGTAATTCTGGAAAACCTGGACATTTTGGGGAAATTACTTGAATTGTGCAACCCTACTACTGGTACTAGCACCACTACTACACTCACTAATACATTCTGTTTACACTAATTCCACTTCTACTACTTGTTCTCATTGTGGACACATGGACACACCAACAGAGCTGAGCTTTGTCTCTGTGGTTAAATGGGAGGCAGAAAGGGGAGGTTCCTCTGGAACCTGATGAGAACAGGACACACTAAGCTGAGAAGGAGCACAGTTGTTTACATGGGAAAGGCTGAAGTGCTGTCAGTCAATTCTGAAACAACAGTCTGTGCTGTGGGGCTCCCTCTCTCACCAACAGAGAGCTTGCTTCAATTCACCAACCAACCCACCCATGCAAACACACACACACACACACACACAGTCTGTTTTCAAAATGATGGTCGTTCCATAAATGTTCACTGTGTTTTTCTTATCCCTTTTGCTTGCAGGTGACAGATATGATGCAAAAGGCACTGTTTGACTTTTTGAAACACCGATTTGAAGGAAGGTACGTGCTTTTCTTCCTTCCCCCTCTCTTTATCCCTGTTCAGTCTGCTCTGCCTGAGTCCTATAGGCTGGTATTTAGTCGTCCCGGGAGGTTTTGCCGAAGGAGTATGTAGCAAGTTTGTTTGGCCTGGAGATGTGTGCTAGCTGTTGCTTTAAATAGGCCTTCTCCATGTCCTTAATAGGCCATAGTGGGCCCTAGTGCAGCGCAGGGTTCTCCTCAGCTCCTCTCCTCTCCATGCACCAGTCCCTGCCTGGGCTTCCTGGCCAGTCTCCCATCCACAGTAAATAAATGATGTTACAAAACTCATACTGTACTCATACTGTAAACCGTATTTATATTCTTCTCAGAGTGCAAGCCTTTTGATCATTAGCAAGATGTTTTACATATGGTATTTGACTATAAGCATACTCACACCATCTCTGTCCTCGTCTACTAAACCTTAGAAATCACAACTCTCCCCTCTTCATATGGTGATTTGGTTGCTATCCCCTTTTTATTTGGAATACAGTGTTCTTTCCAAGTGTTACATTTTGTATTGATATTGATCATGAATCAAGGCTATTTGATTCGGAAATCAGAGCACGCTCTATTCTCTCTCTGACCAGTTTTTTTTTTTCTCTGCCTTCCTACCAGAATATCAATCACTCGTGTCACGGCAGACATCTCTCTTGCCAAACGCTCGGTCCTCAACAACCCTAGTAAGCACGCCATCATCGAGCGCTCCAACACACGCTCCAACCTTGGTAAGTTCTGGAAGTATGAGACCTCTGTGTTCCTCTAGTGCCCTTTGTATTTAGAGAGACTAATTGCATAGAGAAAAGGGAAGGAGTAAAAGATTAAACAAAGCCTTCTGATGTGTCCCAAATGGCATCCTATACCTCATACAGCAGTGGTGGAAAAAGTACTCAATTCTCTCTCGTAAAAGTAAAGATACCTTAAAAGAAAATGACTCAAGTAAAAGGGAAAGTCACCCAGTTAAGATACACTTGAGTAAGTCTGAAAGTATTTGGTTTTAAATATACTTAAGTATCAAAAGTAAAAGTATGAATAATAAAAACAAATCCTTATATTAGGCAAACCAGGAAATCCAGGGTCACACTCCAGCGCTCAGATATCATTTAAAAACAAAGCATGTGTGTTTAGTGAGCCCGCCAGATCAGAGGCAGTAGAGATGACCAGGGATGTTCTCTTGATAAGTGTGCATTATTGAACCAATTTCTGTCCTGCTAAGCATTCAAAATGTAATGAGTACTTTTGGGTGTCAGGGAAAATGTATGGAGTAAAAAGTACATCATTCTCTTTAAGGAATGTAGTGAAGTAAAAGTTGTCAAAAATATAAATAGTAAAGTACAGATACCCCAAAAAACTACTTAAGTACTTTACACCACTGCTATACACTATACACTCTTAGAAAGAAAGGTGCTATCTATAACCTAAAAGGGTTCTTCGTCTGTCCCCATAGGAGAACCCTTTGAAGAACCCTTGTTGTTTCCAGGTCGGACCCTTTTGATTCCAAGTACAAATGTTTTGTGTTCCATGTAGAACCCTTTTCCACTGAAGGTTCTACATGGAACCCAAAATTGCTCTACCTGGAACCAAAAAGGGTTCTCCTATGGGGACAGCTGAATAACCCTTTTGGAACCCTTTTTACTAAGAGTGTCGTTCACGACTTTTGACCAGGGGACATATGGCTCCAGTCAAAAGTAGTGCACTATATAGGGAATAGGGTGCCATTTGGAAGAAAGCCTTGAAGATGGTTATAGTGCAGACCTACAGATGTTGGAAGGGGACGATTGACCTGTCTGGGGATGTGATTAAAAAGGTTTGTGTTTGGAACAAAAGATAGGGAAAGAGAGGAGAATCCAGAAGCCTGCTGCCAGATAACAAGGTCAAGAACCCAGCTGATTTTACCAGGCTTGATTAACAAGCTGCGGTTTAGAATGAAACAGATTCCTCAGCTCTGACCTCACGGGGGTGGCCGGAGAGCCAACGGAACTATGGAAGCCACAGTCCTAATCTTTGTATTGGATCACTGACATGAGCAACGGTGCTCTGTAATGTTACTCCTGGGTAGCATCCCAAATGGCACCCAATTCCCTATTGAGTGCACTACTTTTCTGACGTGCCGGTTGCTCGGGCAGCGATGTCCCGGGATTAAAGCCCTTTCTGTGGAGCCTCAGACGGAGCGTGGATGGATGCTAGTAGCACCTCCCTCCGTCTACCCCCACTGCCCCACTCATCTTTAAAGATACTTTAAGACTGGGTTACACTTAAAGCACTGCACAGCTCTGTACAACCTCTGTGCTCCACTTTTGATGACAAGCTCTTCAACTGGAAGCCAATGCAACTGTATAATTATTTAATCACTTCAGGGACACACGTGTTGACAGTGCGCTGAACCCTAACTCTGTCTCGATGGCATTAGATAGGAAGACTTTTCTGAAAGCAACAGTTGTTCCCAATGTGGCTGAAGTTATTTCAGGAATCTCTTACAAGCAGACCCATCGCTTGAGTTAAGCATTTGTGTAATTGAGTTAGTGTGTGAAAAGTAATATTATGCGGCCTGTGTTGCATTCCAGTCACAGCTGTTAGTTCCTGTTTGATTTCGGCCTAGATATCATCAAAACCCAGTGTTTCCAACAGGAAGCGTCTGATATGAAAAACATCATCATAAAATGCATCCCAAATGGCACTCTATTATTCTCTTTGTAGGGCACTGCTTTTGACCATGGCCCATAGAACTCTGGTCAAAAGTCGTGCACTATATATAGGGATAGAGAGGGATTTAGGATGCATCCATAATGTATTATAATCACCAGACACATCTGGACTCTCCGCTCAATTTCCGGCAACACGCGTGTCTTAGTCATTGCAGCAGTGGATGTGCAAACACAAGTTTGTTTGAGCTTCTTATGAAATGTAATGAAGTGAAGTGTTGCTTGAAGGAGATTTCCTGGACTGTCTGTGATTTATGTTTATGACCTAACCACGTCTATCTGGGGGGGGAAAGTGCATTAGCTAATACATGTTCTCTCACGTTAAATGGGATACTTCCATATTTCCGCATGATCCTATGGCCATTCAGTTTTGATAATCTCTCCTCCTCTCGAAGCCGCATAACTGAAGGGCGGAATGAAAGCGGATTTATGGCTTGACTCTCATTCTCTCTCTCTCCCTCACTCTCTCTCTCTCTCTGTCTCGTGTCTCTCCAACCCTAATGCTCTCCCTCTCGTTCTCTCTTAGTAGCTGAAGTGCAAAGTGAGATAGAACGTATCTTTGAGCTGGCCCGGACCTTGCAGCTGGTGGTTCTGGACGCAGACACCATCAACCACCCGGCCCAATTGGGAAAGACCTCCCTGGCCCCTATCATCGTCTACGTCAAGATCTCCTCTCCTAAGGTGAGGCCAAGCAAGGCAAATAAGTGGTAACTTACATCTAGTCTGGTTTCAGTCAGTCACCTTCGGTACACGGGAGGCTACTCGAAGAGAGAGGGCGGCCAGGTTCGGGGGTACCCCCCCCGCCACTTATGTCTGCCTCAGTCAAGCACTGGCTTCCTCTCTTCATAGACTTCTTAAGGATGGGTCCGGTCACCTCAGTGATCCGGTTCTACGTAGACTTTCGACACTGGGCTAGCTAAATTAGCTTTGCATGTCGTGCTAGCCAGGTTGTCTTAACTCGCCGAGGCGAGCTAGCTATAATACCTATTACTGCCTCCCCACTGGTGTTGCTGGGCTAGCTAGCCTAGCTTATGCTAAAAAGTGTCCTTGCTAACGTTGGCTAGCATGCTTAACTTCCTTGAGTAAAACTTACTAGCTTTCCCCCAGCGTTATGGCAACCCCATTCCTATTTTAAGTTCCTGGAGTTGGAGGGAGTGACGGAAATGGGGTTTAAGTGCACCTTCGATGTAGAAGCAGCCCTCTGAGCACTTGGCTGGGGTAACTCCCGGAGCGTGGGGCCAAGCATGTGTCTGAGTGACCAGTGCGCCCCTCTGCAAAAACATTACTGTGACAACAGTGGCCCCACGTTTGGCAGACGGCGTACTACGTCAGCCATTGCCAGAGCCCCCTGTGCTTATATAGGGGCCAGGCTTCATGCAGGCTATACAGTCTCACAGAAGCACAATGTATGTTGGAAGCTTGTCCATACTTAATGCTACCTGCCCCCCGCATTCCACAGGGGTAGATCAATCTCCCCAGGGTGAGTATGACAAGTTGGGTCACTGTGCCCATGGCTGGTTCATTACTGGGATTCATTGATTCCTGCCTGTAGCTCACTAGTCACTATGAGGTGTCTAGTGATGCAGGTTATGGGCTCTATAGGCGATGAGTTGTTGGTAGCGGAGTCGAGGGAATGAGCAGGGTTGGACACGACCACGCTATTATCCCACATGCAGTCTCTGTGGTTCATAAGAGCCCCCCAAATGAGCTGTCTGTCTCCAGCTCAACACTTTTCATTCCTGAAAATGAGATTCAATTACCAATCACCCCTGTCTGTTACAACAGAAGGGGTCCGTTTTTCAGAGCTACCTGTCCAATTTCCAGCTAGGTTACAAGGCGTTTTGTCGCTAGTACCTATGACTGGTTGGTAGGGTAACCTCCATGATTAACTTTTGTTCCCTGGGTCTATGTTTTATGTGTGCGGTCCAGCGCTGGGTGCCAGCTGGTTACTGAAACGCATCTTACTGCCTGAACCTGGTGAGCCTCGTTGTGACAACAGTGCCTTCATGTGGCACTGCCAACTAGGGTACGTCACTGATCGCCAGAGCCCGTGTACCCAGAGTGGGCCGGGCTTTAGGCAAACCTTGGCACATAAACACAGTTTTTTTCAGCCAAGTTCCACAGTTTTGACGGGTGGAACTTTGACGGGTATGTGAGTTCAATTTTCGCCCGGGATCATGTGAACAGTGACGTCAGGGTACAGGCTACAACTTGTTGTGCATCCCCCACGCGTCTGCAGCATCATCACGTCGACTGTTCTTGAGGGAGGAAATATCCTCCCGTCTCTAGAAGCAGGCAATCCGAGTGGTTCCTATGTCGAAGACCCGGGACTTCTAGTACAGCCGGTATTCCTGGTTTACGGAAACGGGCGGGACTTTGCGTCCTATTCTCGAACTACATGCCCTCAGCAAGCACCTCAGAGTCTACAAACTCAGAATGCTCACCATCCGATCGCTATTACATTGATTGGCTGGTGGTAGAGTATGCACATATTTTCCAACCGCTCGGCGAATAAAAAAACTGCCGCTCCAAATTCGTTCCATTTATTAAACTCACCATTTAACCAACACCAATCTACTATTGTGACCACCCGGACCTACCATTTGGTTTTGAAGTGTTGAAACCAAACCATATGATTTGAATGAAAACTATGTTAATTAACAGAATGAAAAAGTGACTGTAAGAAGTGCTCATCATTTGAAATAGGCTACATTAAATTACATTACATTAAAAGGCATATAAACACTCTCTAACTAGGTCAAGAACCAGACAGGTAGCCTGACTTAAATACAAATGAAACAACAATACCTTATTAGGCTTAGTCTACAGTGCCTTTGAATTCATTTTTACAAACACCAGAATTTGGCCAGAATTTGGCATCAGGCTCATGCGATGGTGCCTGGAGATCAGGCCAGCAGTGGAGAATACCCTCTCCGTGCTTGCAGAGCAACTGGGAGTCTTCAGGCCACTTTTGCCAGGCTGGGCAGGGATGCAGAGTTGTTTTTAAAAATGTGTAGGCCTAAATGCTTTTTGGCAAAAACGGAAAGCTCCTTGGAAAACATAACATGTCATGCCTATTGGGCCAAAATCTATTTCAGCCTATTGTATAGATAATATAACTTTTAAGAAGTCCGATTTTTTGTTTATAAATACTTTGATGCAATAACACACGTAGCTATCTACCCACCTCATTCCCTTCTGTTAGCATGTGCACATAGTAAGTACACCATCATGCTTTAGGGATAGGTGTCTTTTCGGATTCCACAATGATTCTTTAGTTGTGAACACTAGGTCACCACACTACCTCTCTTGGTCTTGGTCGTCCTCATCTTTGTCACTTTGATTTTGCACCTGTGTGTTTTATCATTTTCTTTATGAAAAGATTTAGCGAACTCCATGACAGTAGCTAAAGCAAGGGGCTATAGAAGAACACAAATAGCCTACAATGCATGCTGGACCGGGCATTCCCTGAGCTCGTGAAGTGAACGGTACTGGTGTCGATTTTTAGGCATTGTGGGAAAACGCGCAGTGACTTCTATTTTTCGCCATGAGGTATCCCACGGTGAAGTGGGTGCACCGGGATGGCTTACCTTTGATTCTTGTGTCTCCCCAGGCAACCTTCTTTCGCAGAGATCATTAACCTTTTAGGCGGGGACCCGTGGAAACACCCGTTAGGCAGGCACCTGTTGTCCCAGGTGCACAGGCAGGTATGGTAAGCGATCCTATGGGCCTGACCCCTAGAGGCCAATCTGATGGCTAGAGGTTTACCTCTGAATGTTATTGCTACCAAGGGCGCCCTCCATGAGAGGACTGTATGCGTATAAGTGGCAAGCATTTGAGCTCTGGTGCCAAGATAAAGGACTTTTCAGTGCTCTGTAAGGGACATCCTTATGTTTCTACAGGTGCTTTTCAAGCATTCTCCACTTTAAAAGGGTACATGGCCTCTGGAGTCAGTGGATCAGAAGATACTCTCCTACAAAACCTTCCTGCTCATGGCTATGGCCTAGGCTAAAAGTGCTGGGGACCTCTGTACACCCTTGCTGTCCTCAGTAGGCCCCGGGCGTCCAAAAGCGGCCTTCGCCCCAAAAGTAATGGCTATGTCCTACAGGTCCTATTTACCTTTTCGCCTCCTGCTATTGCTTCTGAAGAGCAACAAAGGTTACATGCCCTGTGCCTGGTGCGAGCTTTACGCACGTACATTAAAATGGACCCGGGATATCCGGTCATGTGACCAACTTTTTGTCTGTTTTGCTAATCCAGCTCGCGGCAGGGCACTCTCTAAGCAGCGTCTCTGCCACCATATTGTGGAGGCTATTTCCCTGGCATATAGCAGCAAGGGGCAAGGATTACCTACCAGTGTACGTGTCCAGTCCACCAGGGGTCTGGCAGCGTCTTGAGCATTGTTTAAAGGGTTGACCATAGGAAATATTTGTGCTGCTGCGAGTTGGGCATCACCACATACTTCTGTGAGGTTTTATAGCTTGGATGTGTCTGCTCCCAGTATAGAACACAGCGTGCTTGCGCTTGGGACAGGGGAAAGTCATTAGACAGGGCGCCGTGTGCGCAATGCCCAGACTGCCGCATCTGGGGTGGTCAGGTTGGGGTGGTCTGCCATGGGCTGTTTCATTTAGTATCCGTTGGGTCGTGATTATATTTCGCAATAGTTTGTTGCACCAAAGATGACTGACTGAAAGGGAACGTAACGCTATGACTATAACTACTGTTCCCTGAAGGAGAAAAACGAGGTACGACACCTGTTTGACCCCGCACCGCCCGTTCCTGGCCTCGGTGAAGAGCGGTATTAAATTGAAGGAATGAATCCGACCCTCACGCTTATCACCTGTGGAAGGCGGGGCTTCCAGCGAGGCTTGGATTTCATTGGCCTTGTCTGGCGTGATTGTAGATCCTTCATCCATGGAACAGTAGTTATAGTCATAATATAGTCATCATAGTCATAGTCATAGTTCATTCACAATACACAATTTCCATTCCACAAATACATGTGGCAGTTTACATGGCATATCAAATCATGACATGTCAAATTTGCAATGCAAATAGTCTGGGAGTGTTATGGCTTGGGGGTAGAAGCTGTTTAGAAGCCTCTTGGACCTAGACTTGGTGCTCTGGTACCGCTTGCCGTGCGGTAGCAGAGAGAACAGTCTATCACTGGGGTGGCTGGAGTCTTTGACAATTTTTAGGGCCTTCTTCTGACACCGCCTGGTATAGAGGTCCTGGATGGCAGGAAGTTTGGCCCCGGTGATGTACTAGGCCGTACGCACCACCCTCTGTAGTGACTTGCAGTCGGAGGCCGAGCGGTTGCCATACCAGGCAGCGATGCAACCCATCAGGATGCTCTCGATGGTGCAGCTGTAAAACCTTTTGAGGCTCTGAGGACCCATGCCAAATGTTTTCAGTCTCCTGAGGGGGAAGAGGTTTGTCGTACCCTCTTCACGACTGTCTTGGTGTGCTTGGACAATGTTAGTTTGTTGGTGATGTGGACACCAAGAAACTTGAAGCTCTCAACCTGCTCCACTATAGCCCTGTCGATGAGAATGGGGAGGTGCTCAAAACCTCCTTTTCCTGTAGTCCACAATCATCTCCTTTGTCTTGATCACGTTGAGGGAGAGGTTGTTGTCCTTGCACCGCACGTTCAGGTCTGTGACCTCCTCCCTATAGGCTGTCTCATCGTTGTCGTTGATCAGGCCTACCTACCACTGTTGGGTCATCATACTGAATCTCAGGGTACTAGCAGTTTGCCCCAGTGTATTATTACATGGTTATTGTTCCAATACTAACCTTTATTTTCTAGTCATGTATTCAGCCAACCTTCCATCTCACACACAGTAATAATATACAGAACTTTATTATTATAAAAAAATTGACTACATCGTTCAAACAAGATACTAAGTAGTTCAAACAAGATCGTTCCAAGTGATTTTTTATTTTTGTTACCTTGGGCTTCAGGGCTTCCATACATAATATGCATCAGTGTGTAAAGGTAGAAGCAGGGCAGGTAGAGACTGATCCCCTCCAGACAGTATGAAAGAAGTGAGTGACAGATTGATGAAATGAACAGAGCCGAAGTGAAAGTCTTGTCCTGAGACTGCGTAAGAAGAAGTGAAGTCCTCTCCTACTGGTTTATGTCTATGGATGTCCCTGGTGCATTGGGGCGCCAATGGTGTATGGATGTGTCTTGTCACTGTTCACATCGCCTTTTTCTTACTGAATGGCGACCTGCTCCAGTTTTTAAACATGGCCTTTTTTTTAAAGCTCCGTCTACTCAGCTCGTCTAAATGGGAGAGAGTCAGGTGTGTGATTCATCACGCTGACCTTCAGCTGTCTGCAAATAACACAATAAAACCCCTGCCATTTCAGTAACATAAAAAGGGAACGAAGGCGTAGCTGAAGATGTGTGATATACGGCCGCTAAATCAACGTTTTGTCAGCCTGAATCACATCTCGATGGGATAAACCGTCTGACACCTCTCGTCTCCTCTTTTCATCAACTACTGCTGCTGTGAATCAGTAGAATCACAGTTCTACTGTGCTACTGATGTTGGATTGAAGTCTCCACCTTGCTGCTACATTGGAGTTGACTTACGTTTACAGTGCTGACGATGCTGTGATGTGATGGAGTTGACCTTGTTAGGGTGTGGACGATGCTTTCATGTGACGGAGTTGACTCTGTTGCGGCGCTGACGATGCTTTCATGTGACGGAGTCGACTCTGTTGCAGCATTGGCGATGCTTTCATGGGACGGCGTTGACAATGCTTTCGTGGGACGGCGTTGACATCGCTACGGTGTCCACACGCTTTCATGTGACGGAGTCGACTCTGTTGCGGCGTTGACGATGCTTTCATGTGACGCCGTTGACTGTTGCGGCGTTGACAATGCTTTCGTGGGACGGCGTTGTCATCGCTACGGTGTCCACGCGCTTTCATGTGATGGGAGTGGGATTTGTTGTGGTGCTGACGGTGTCGTGACTCTCATGCCCCTCGCTCATATTTCCCACAGGTTCTGCAGAGGCTCATCAAGTCCAGAGGGAAGTCCCAGGCCAAGCACCTCAATGTCCAGATGGTTGCTGCAGACAAACTGGCCCAGTGCCCTGCCGTGAGTATAGCCACACCACTGGCCAGAGGTCTACCTGGATCACACCCTCCGCACGCCACAGCTATTACAATCTGGAAGGATACTGTTTCTTTGTGCAGATTGACGATTTGGGTCTCTGTGCCTCAAGCCTCTATTGATACCATAAAGGAGACTGTCAAGGGCGGAGAGGAGGAGAACTTGAGAAGACACGCACTCGAGTTACTTGAAGTCTTGTGTAAATCGTGCACTGACGTTGATTTGCGTGGAGGTTTTTTGAGTTGTGTGCGTATATATCTCCCGTCAGGATTCTGCCCTTATATTAATAATACTGTTGTGGAATGCTTCAGAAAGCCTCATATCTCCTGCCAAATCTATTTCAGTCCTTCTGTGATCTTCTCTGGTTTTCTTTTAGAATATGATCCCAAACATCACAGGCTTGTGAAAAAATCCACCCTAATTTAATTCCAATAGCATCGCATCCCTGGTGGTATTTAGCTTTTAAGAGTCTCCCTGATCTGACTATTCTTGCCAAATGAATATTTAATGCTATTAAATTGGTTATTTTGTCTCTGATACAGTTTTAGTCTAACTTAATCCAAGAAGCATGTCAGTTTCTTGTAAAAAACAACAACAACAAAACAAGGTGCAAAGTCATTTGGAATCTATAAAATAAAGTATCTAAGAAAAAATAGATCCTCTCTTATAAAGTTGTTATCTATCGTTGACCCATACTAAGCTCACACCTGTACTGTTTTGGGCCCATAAAGACACTAACAATACTGTTTTCCCCTCTGTTTATCTCTCTCCATCTCCCTCACTCAGGAGATGTTTGACATCATCCTGGATGAAAACCAACTGGAGGATGCGTGTGAGCACATGGCTGATTACCTGGAGGCCTACTGGAAGAGCACCCACCCCGCCAGCTGCAACCCCCCCAATCCGCTGCTGCCCAAGGTGTCCACGGCCGCCCTGCCCTCCAGCCCCGCTCCTGTCTCCAGCATGCAGGTACAGGCGCTAACCAGGCTCCGGGCCATTGTGGGCGGCCTGCTCCGGAGCCCGGACAGGGAGAGCAGGGAGGGCAGGGAGACAAGTAGCTCACTGGCCGTCAGCAGTCTTTACTGCCACAGAGTCAGCGCCATGGCACACTGACCACGACAGGGAAGAGCAGGACAGAGAGAGAGAGATGAAGAACAAAGAGATACAGAGATACAGTGAGAAGGAAAATGAAAGAGAGAGGGAGATGGGGGGGGGGGGGGGGGGCTGAGGATGCAATGAGATGTAGAGAAACTAATAGGAAGAGGCATCGAGAGACGAGAGGTGGCATGACTAGTGGTGGGCCTGCTAACCATGACTGAACAAGATCATTAAGCCTTGAAATTACACCGACAAATCTGGAGCTTGTGTTTAGAATTGGTTCAACACGGCTGGTTGCTATCCTTTGAAAAAATTAATTCTTACAGGCAGAGGAATTTTGCACAACGCACTTTTGTCAGTTTGAGAATAATGATCTATTTGAAGTGTCTGTATTTAACTGCAGCGAACAATTCTTTTGGGCCATTTGATTGATGCAGATCAGTTTCATGTGAATTTCAAATGTCCACGTCTTTTCTCCGTCCCCATGCCTTGCTGAAACTCCTGACAATGAACGTCCTTTTTAAACTACTGAAAATGATTCTGACGAGTGAGGTTAACATGTCTGTGATTGCGGTGAGTGAGAGGTACTCTCTAGTCAAAAGAGCGGTGTGGACTTCAGGTTTAGATTCCCATGGTGATTCAGCCTTGGTCCTGCAGACTTGGGTGTGCATCCCAAATGGCACCCTATTCCCTATGCAGTGCACTACTTTTGACCAGGGTTCATAGGGCTCTGGTCAAAAGTAGGGCGCCATTTGTAAATCAATCAAGTTCAAACTAATATGATTACTTTTTGGGAAACGTTTAGTATTCTCCAGGACCACAGTCAACCTTTCTAGGATTGATCCTTTCATTTCAACCTTTGAGTGTGCAGTGCAGTACACGTGTGTACTTCTACAAGTGTGAGTTTGAATTTCATGCATGTGGGTTTGCGTGTGTGTTTGATTTGATATACTGTATGGATGTGGTTGGAGTGTGTGTTTGATTTGATATACGTTATGGATGTGGTTGGAGTGTGTGTTTGATTTGATATACTGTATGGATGTGGTTGGAGTGTGTGTTTGATTTGATATACTGTATGGATGTGGTTTGCGTGTGTGTTTGATTTGATATACTGTATGGATGTGGTTGGAGTGTGTGTTTGATTTGATATACTGTATGGATGTGGTTGGAGTGTGTGTTTGATTTGATATACTGTATGGATGTGGTTGGAGTGTGTGTTTGATTTGATATACTGTATGGATGTGGTTGGAGTGTGTGTTTGATTTGATATACTGTATGGATGTGGTTGGAGTGTGTGTTTGATTTGATATACTGTATGGATGTGGTTGGAGTGCGTGTTTGATTTGATATACTGTATGGATGTGGTTGGAGTGTGTGTTTGATTTGATATACTGTATGGATGTGGTTGGAGTGTGTGTTTGATTTGATATACTGTATGGATGTGGTTGGAGTGTGTGTTTGATTTGATATACTGTATGGATGTGGTTGGAGTGTGTGTTTGATTTGATATACTGTATGGATGTGGTTGGAGTGTGTGTTTGATTTGATATACTGTATGGATGTGGTTGGAGTGTGTGTTTGATTTGATATACTGTATGGATGTGGTTGGAGTGTGTGTTTGATTTGATATACGTTATGGATGTGGTTGGAGTGTGTGTTTGATTTGATATACTGTATGGATGTGGTTGGAGTGTGTGTTTGATTTGATATACTGTATGGATGTGGTTGGAGTGTGTGTTTGATTTGATATACTGTATGGATGTGGTTGGAGTGTGTGTTTGATTTGATATACTGTATGGATGTGGTTGGAGTGTGTGTTTGATTTGATATACTGTATGGATGTGGTTGGAGTGTGTGTTTGATTTGATATACTGTATGGATGTGGTTGGAGTGTGTGTTTGATTTGATATACTGTATGGATGTGGTTGGAGTGTGTGTTTGATTTGATATACGTTATGGATGTGGTTGGAGTGTGTGTTTGATTTGATATACTGTATGGATGTGGTTGGAGTGTGTGTTTGATTTGATATACTGTATGGATGTGGTTGGAGTGTGTGTTTGATTTGATATACTGTATGGATGTGGTTGGAGTGTGTGTTTGATTTGATATACTGTATGGATGTGGTTGGAGTGTGTGTTTGATTTGATATACTGTATGGATGTGGTTGGAGTGTGTGTTTGATTTGATATACTGTATGGATGTGGTTGGAGTGTGTGTTTGATTTGATATACTGTATGGATGTGGTTGGAGTGTGTGTTTGATTTGATATACGTTATGGATGTGGTTGTAGTGTGTGTTTGATTTGATATACTGTATGGATGTGGTTGGAGTGTGTGTTTGATTTGATATACTGTATGGATATGGTTGGAGTGTGTGTTTGATTTGATATACTGTATGGATGTGGTTGGAGTGTGTGTTTGATTTGATATACGTTATGGATGTGGTTGGAGTGTGTGTTTGATTTGATATACTGTATGGATGTGGTTGGAGTGTGTGTTTGATTTGATATACTGTAGGGATGTGGTTGGAGTGTGTGTTTGATTTGATATACTGTATGGATATGGTTGGAGTGTGTGTTTGATTTGATATACTGTATGGATGTGGTTGGAGTGTGTGTTTGATTTGATATACGTTATGGATGTGGTTGGAGTGTGTGTTTGATTTGATATACTGTATGGATGTGGTTGGAGTGTGTGTTTGATTTGATATACTGTATGGATGTGGTTGGAGTGTGTGTTTGATTTGATATACTGTATGGATGTGGTTGGAGTGTGTGTTTGATTTGATATACATTATGGATGTGGTTGGAGTGTGTGTTTGATTTGATATACTGTATGGATGTGGTTGGAGTGTGTGTTTGATTTGATATACTGTATGGATGTGGTTGGAGTGTGTGTTTGATTTGATATACTGTATGGATGTGGTTGGAGTGTGTGTTTGATTTGATATACTGTATGGATGTGGTTGGAGTGTGTGTTTGATTTGATATACTGTATGGATGTGGTTGGAGTGTGTGTTTGATTTGATATACTGTATGGATGTGGTTGGAGTGTGTGTTTGATTTGATATACATTATGGATGTGGTTGGAGTGTGTGTTTGATTTGATATACTGTATGGATGTGGTTGGAGTGTGTGTTTGATTTGATATACTGTATGGATGTGGTTGGAGTGTGTGTTTGATTTGATATACTGTATGAATGTGGTTGGAGTGTGTGTTTGATTTGATATACTGTATGGATGTGGTTGGAGTGTGTGTTTGATTTGATATACTGTATGGATGTGGTTGGAGTGTGTGTTTGATTTGATATACTGTATGGATGTGGTTGGAGTGTGTGTTTGATTTGATATACGTTATGGATGTGGTTGGAGTGTGTGTTTGATTTGATATACTGTATGGATGTGGTTGGAGTGTGTGTTTGATTTGATATACTGTATGGATGTGGTTGGAGTGTGTGTTTGATTTGATATACGTTATGGATGTGGTTGGAGTGTGTGTTTGATTTGATATACTGTATGGATGTGGTTGGAGTGTGTGTTTGATTTGATATACTGTATGGATGTGGTTGGAGTGTGTGTTTGATTTGATATACGTTATGGATGTGGTTGGAGTGTGTGTTTGATTTGATATACTGTATGGATGTGGTTGGAGTGTGTGTTTGATTTGATATACGTTATGGATGTGGTTGGAGTGTGTGTTTGATTTGATATACTGTATGGATGTGGTTGGAGTGTGTGTTTGATTTGATATACGTTATGGATGTGGTTGGAGTGTGTGTTTGATTTGATATACTGTATGGATGTGGTTGGAGTGTGTGTTTGATTTGATATACTGTATGGATGTGGTTGGAGTGTGTGTTTGATTAGAAATTGATTTGTATATGGATACAATGCATTCAAAATCATAGAGGATAATCCAAAAAAGTGTTTAACTCTGCATTAGGTGTGTTGGTGTGTCTAACTGTACTAACGGCCGTGTTGTTTGTTTGTGTTGCTAACCCCAGGGCAGCGGGGCAGAGCAGAAAGCAGGGGACAAGGCAGGACAAGGTGTGGAGAGGAAGGGCTCCAGGGAGGACCACCACCATCACCACCACCACAGCCAGCATCAGAGCCAGGAGCAGCCAGACGGGGAGAGGGAGGATGAGGAGGAGGAGGAGGAGGAGGAGGAGGAGGGGAGGCCCCTGAGGACAGAGTCTTCCAGGAGACCCCAGCACATCCACCACCGCTCGTCCTCCCAGCGGACTGAGCAGCACCACAACAACCACCACCACCATCATCATACTGGTGGCGGTGGTAGCCGGGGCAAGGGCCTCTCCCGGGGGGAGACACAGGACTCAGAGACCCCCGAGAGCCGGGAGAGCAGAGAAAGCAGAGACTCAGCCTACATAGAGCCCCGCACTCACCTCCTCCACCAGGAGGAAGGGGAAGAAGAGTTTGGAGAGGAGGAGTATGAGGAGGAGGGGCTGGGAGAGGGGGGGCACCCTCAGCAGGGGCGCTATGAGGCTCCGCCTCACCCCAGGGACCACAACCACCATCACCATCACCACCATCACCGTGGCGGCACTGGCGAGGAGGCGGACCACGGTACGACAGGACATCACCGCTCCAAGGAGCGCAACGAGCAGGACCACAACGAGCGCAACAAGCCGCGCGGTCACCAGCACCACCAACGACCGGCCCGCGATCACCACCAGTACTATGACCGGGACAGGGACAGGGACAGGGAAGGGGAGGTGGCCCCCAAAAAGAGGGGTGACACAGGAGACTGGGCCAGAGACCCCTATATTCACCAGTGACAGCCCAGCCCCTAGACCACAAACCCCCTCACACACTGAGACAGTGGTACTGTAGGACTCACCCCCCTCTTTCCCAAACCATTCTGTTGTCCCATCTTGCTGCTATACTCTTAAGCCCCTGCATCCCCTGTTTATGTCCGCTTCCTTTGTAAAGCCTGCTGCATCCTTAGCAACGGCAGTATTTTGATCATATATAGATATGGATATATAAATATATAAATGTGTGTATCAATACATAGACGTTGTCGTTTATGTGTGGATATGCATGGATCTTCTCAAATATGCATATTTTCAACCTGTGTTTGATAACGCATGACACAACAGCAGAATTCTCTTCTGTACTGTGCTTTCTGTGATTAGCGTTTTTAAATTGTATTTCTATATTGTTTTTTTCTTTTTCTTACTGCCACTTGAACAATAATTTGTTCATTCAGACTACTGTTAGCGGTGACTGACTGAGAAGTGGGAAACCAGGTAAGGTTAAATGCTAAATATTTGCAATTGTTTTATCTTTGTTTAATTCAAATGTTCCTGTTTTCTTTCTTATTTTTTATTTTTTTTATTCTGCTAATTTTCGGTGTTTGGTCCTCTGACATGGGTTCCTCTGGTGTTGATGCTGCCTCTCCATTGGGGCACACCTTAGTCTTGCCTTACAAGACAATTAATAGTGACATGACTTGCTGTCTTACATTACAGTACTGTTGTTCTATTTATAAAGGGTCCAGAAACATTTTATAACATTGATAACACTCTGTTCAGCACTTTTAGCACAACATTCTGTAGACTGATTCACAGTGTTGGTGTCCGGTGTACAGCGATTTGATATTTTAGGGTACAGTTATCGGGTCAAACCAATCCACTCACACACTAGGGGACTTTTATCTATGATGATATGTCTTTTTTAAGTTTGACCATTTTCTAAGGACAGTTCCATGTACTTAGTACAGTCCAATTAGCTATGAATGTGCATTATGAGGTATTGTGAGAAATTTGCCAATTGTCCACTTTTTCTTTTGAAAATCAATCACAACCACTGAATGATATCAACTGGATGAAAAAGGGAAGCCTTTCTGCTAAGATACTGTGGTCAAGAAATGTCGTAAAGCCCCAAGTTATAACCGGAGCCATACATTTAGAAACGTTTTCTCTCTAAAAAAATATTTATTTTCAAATATATGGCTCTGGTTATAACCTAGCACAGTTGAGGTTAGGGCCAACGCCTAACTTAGTTCAGGCTGCCCTCTGTAAGTTAAGTAAGTTAAGGGAGTTGATGTGCCCCAAATTGCACCCTATTCCCTATACAGTGCACTACTTTTGACCAGGGTGCACTATGTATGAAATAGCGTTCCATTTGGGATGCACCCCTAGGGTATCCTGTCCCTCTGTTTACATTACCATCAACCAACCAGTCCCCTAGAACAAGTCTTAGTTTTTAAATGTTATTTTTGCCTCAAATATTATGATTATAATGTACAATCCATTTATATGCTACTGTAGTAACACTACACATTTTTAAGAGTGTACATTTGTATGTACATATGTATAAATACAAAAAAATAAACTTGGCAACAAAGGATTTATGTAGAGGACAAGAAAATCAACTGGTCTTAGATTTATTTGAAATACGTTTCAGGAAATGCTGTTTCTTACATACCTGTGGTGTCTGTCTGTACTTTGTGTGTCGGCAACAGTGTGTACGTGCGTGCATGTCTGTGTCTAAAAGTCATCGCTTCCTCTGAGAATGGCATTCATAGCTTACGTTAGTACTCTGACCAGGAATGGCCTGCCAGGACATGGGAGAGATGAGAAGAGACAGAAGTGAAGAAGACTGGTCTGGTCTAAGAATAGAGACCTCTGAAACCATCCTGAAACTCCCAGGTGGAACCAGCTGCCTCCGAGTCGCCATGACGCCATGGACGTCAACAGCAGAGAGAGAAGGAGAGACAGAAGGGACTGAGAGCGAGAGAGTAGACAGGTTTAAATAAGGCAGAGAGCAGTGTTTTACTTCCCACTGTCTCTCCAGAAATGGACTGGCCATAGGGCAGTTAGGGCGAACGCCAGATGGACTGGTCCATATTTAGCCCAGTGGGCTGGTCCATCTTTAGCCCAGTGGGCTGGTCCATCTTTAGCCCAGTGGGCTGGTCTAAATTGGAGGTTTTGCACAGAATTATTATTATCTGGCTAATAATGGGGTCCTTGAGGAAAAACATAGCCCGTGTGTTAGAAATGCCCATCCCGATGTCTGGTCCCAGTCAGTCCCTGCAGAGAGCAGTGTATTACTTCCCAACATTTCTCCTCAGGTCCCAGAAAATACACCAACTCGAGTCACTCTTAAAGCTGCATCTCAATTTTAGTGAATGGACAGTCCCTTTATCTTGTTACACTGCAGAGTACCAACAACAAAAAGCAACCACTTATGCTGTTCCTGGGTCAGATTTAAACCACAGATAGTGGGGTCTTAGAGGCCTGTCAGTGGAGCCATTTTAATCACTTTTCTAGGGCCATTCCTAGATGCTATTCCTCCTCCTAGGAAGCCAGGGAAAGTGGGGTGAGCTGAGGTCATTGTGAAGGTCTGAGTTCTGACTCCAGCACGGGAAGTATGGGAGAGGTGGCCTGTAAATTGAAGCCCATATAGGATATACAGTACCAGTCAAAAGTTTAGACACACCTACTCATTCCAGGGTTTTTCTTTATTTTGCCTATTTTCTACATTGTTGAATAATAGTGAAGACATCAAAACTATGAAATAACACATATCGAATCATGTAGTAACCAAAAAAGTGTTAAAGAAATCAAAATATTTTATATTTTAGTTTCTTCAAAGTAACCACCCCTACCCCGGTCAACAGCACTACACTCCCCACAGCAACTCATCCAAGCCTCCCCCATTTCTCCTTCGCCCAAATCCAGATAGCCGATGTTCTTAAAGAGCTGCAAAATCTGGACCCCTACAAATCAGCCGGGCTAGACAATCTGGACCATCTCTTTTTAAAATTATCTGCCGAAATTGTTGCAACCCCTATTCTGTTCAACATCTCTTTCGTATTGTCTGAGATTCCCAAAGATTGGAAAGCTGCCGCGGTCATTCCCCTCTTTTGTGGGGGAGACACTCTAGACCCAGACTGCTACAGACCTATATCTATCCTACCCTGCCTTTCTAAGGTCTTCGAAAGTCATGTTAACAATCAGATTACCAACCATTTCGAATTCCACCGTACATTCTCCCCTATGCAATCTGGTTTCAGAGCTGGTCATGGGTAACCTCAGCCACGCTCAAGGTTCTAAACGGTATCATAACCGCCATGGATAAGAGACATTACTGTGCAGCCGTATTCATCGACCTGGCCAAGGCTTTCGACTCTGTCAATCACCACATTCTTATTGGCAGACTCAACAGCCTTGGTTTCTCAAATGATTGCCTCACCTGGTTCACCAACTACTTCCTTGATAGAGTTCAGTGTGTCAAATCGGAGGGCCTGTTGTCCGGAACTCTGGCAGTCTCTGTGGGGGTGCCACAGGGTTCAATTCTCAGGCCTGCTCTTTTCTCTGTATACATCAATGATGTCGCTCTTGCTGCTGGTGATTCTCTGATCCACCTCTACGCAGACGACACCATCCTGTATACTTCTGACCCTTCTTTGGACACTGTGTTAACTAACCTCCAGACAAGCGTCAATGCCAATGCAAGTAAAATTAAATGCATGTTCCTCAACCGATCACTGCCCGTACCTGCCCGTCCGTCCAGCATCACTACTCTGGACAGTTCTGACTTAGAATATGTGAACAACTACAAATACCTAGGTGTCTGGTGAGACTGTAAACTCTCCTTCCAGACTCACATTAAGCACCTGCAATCCAAAATTAAATCTCGAATCGGCTTCCTATTTCGCAACAAAGCATCCTTCACTCATGCTGCCAAACATACGTTCGTAAAACTGACCATCCTACCGATCCTCGACTTCTGCGATGTCATTTATAAAATAGCCTCCAACACTCTACTCAACAAATTGGATGCTGTCTATCACAGTGCCATCCGTTTTCTCACCAAAGCCCCATATATTACCCATCACTGCGACCTGTACTCTCTCGTTGGCTGGCCATCGCTTCATACTCGTCGCCAAACCCACTGGCTCCAGGTCATATACAAGTCTCTGCTAGGTAAAGCCCCTCCTTATCGCAGCTCACTGGTCACCATAGCAGCACCCACCCGTAGCACGTATATCTCACTGGTCACCCCCAAAGCCGATTCCTCCTTTGGTCGCCTTTCCTTCCAGTTCTCTGCTGCCAATGACTGGAACGAACTGCAAAAGTCACTGAAGCTGGAGACTCTTATCTCCCTCACTAGCTTTAAGCACCAGCTGTCAGAGCAGCTCACAGATCACTGCACTTGTACACCATTTATAAACAGCCCATTCAACTACCTCATCCCCATACTGTATTTATTTATTTTGCTCCTTTGCACCACAGTATCTCTATTTGCACATTGATCTTCTGCACATCTACCAGTCCTGTGTTTAATTGCTATATTGTAATTACTTCACCACCATGGCCTATTTATTGCCTTACCTACTTATTTAGTACCTTACCTCATTTGCACTCACTGTATATAGACTTTTCTTTTTTTTCTACTGTATTATTGACTGTATGTTTGTTATTCCATGTGTAATTCTGTGTTGTTGTATGTGTCGAACTGCTGTGCTTTATCTTGGCCAGGTCGCAGTTGCAAATGAGAACTTGTTCTCTACTAGCCTACCTGGTTAAATAAAGGTGAAATAAAAAATAAAAAAATAAAAATTGTCCTGTTGAAAAACAAATTAGTCCCACTAAGTGCAAACCAGATGGGATGGTGTATTGCTGCAGAATCCTGTGGTAGCCATGCTGGTTAAGTGTGCCTTGAAGTCAAAATAAATCACTGAAAGTGCCACCAGCAAAGCAACCTCACACCATCACACTTCCTCCTTGCTTCACAGTGGGAACCACACATGCAGAGATCATCCGTTCACCTACCCTCACAAAAAGACACGGTGGTTGGAACCAAAAATCTCAAATTTGGACTCATCAGACCAAAGGACAGATTTCCACTGGTCTAATGTCCATTGCTCGTGACTCTTGGTCCAAGCAAGTTTCTTTTTCTTAGTGGTGTCCTTTAGTAGTGGTTTCGTTGCAGCAACTCGAACGATAAAAGGCCTGATTCACGCAGTCTCCTCTGAACAGTTGATGTGGAGATGTGTCTGTTACTTAAACTCTGTGAAGCATTTATTTGGGCTGCAATCTGAGGTGCAGTTAACTCTAATGAACTTATCCTCTGCAGCAGAGGTAACTCTGGGTCTTCCTTTCCTGTGGCGGTCCTCATGAGAGCCAGATTCATCATGGCATTTGATGGTTTTTGCGACTGCACTTGAAGAAACTTTCAAAGTTCTTGACATTTTCCGGATTGACTGACCTTCATGTCTTAAAGTAATGATGGACTGTCGTTTCTCTTTGCTTAATTCTTGCCATAATATGGACTTGGTCTTTTACCAAAGGGCTTTCTTCTGTATACCTCTCCTACGTTGTCACAACACAACTGATTGGTTCAAATGCATTAAGAAGGAAAGAAATTCCACAAATGAACTTTTAACAAAGCACACCTGTTAATTAAATGCATTCCAGGTGACTACCTCATGAAGCTGGTTGAGAGAATGCCAAGAGTGTGCAAAACTGTCATCAAGGCAAAGGGTGGCTACTTTGAATAATCTCAAATCTAAAATATATTTTGATTTGTTTAACACTTTTTTGGTTACTACATAATTCCATATGTGTTATTTGATGTCTTCACTATTATTCTACAATGTAGAAAATAGTCAAACAAAAATAAGGGAGAACCCTGGAATAAGTAGGTGTCCACACGTTTGACTAGTACTGAACACTTGTAGATTTATGACGTTGACCTTCACCCGCATTGACCTTCATCCATTTGATCAAATCGACTTAATAAATAAATGTTTTGATACTGCAAGCAATATGGTGATGTTTATACACAAATATTTAATGAGAAAGTAGTAAAGAAGAATATGCAAATATACATATTTAGTTTATTTTCAATTTATTTGAGAGAAAAGGGGATAAGTAAAGTAACAAAATCTGTTGAATGTAGAGAGAGCATAAACTGAGGAATAGCTGTGTGATGCCATCTTGTTCCTGTAAAAAATAACCATACCGGTTCCTTGTTTTTAAAACACTAACTAAAAGGCAGTAAATTGTTAATACCTCGTGACCTCTTTCAGCACGCTACTTCCTGATCTACGCTCCCAGAGCCAGCAAATCCGCTGTCACCAGGGCAGATGTGTCGTCACTGTTGTCATGGCGACGAGGCGAACGGCAGCAGAACTGCATTTGCCGATACTCATCCACCCTACGCATTTTCTCCCTTACTCGCCCATAAATGTTTTTCATCTTGCTCAATCCCTCCCTCCCTCCCTCCCCTCTCTGTTTATACAAGTCATCCCTATATGGGCCAGTGTTTTAGTAGGCAGCCAGGCAGGCACAGAGGTGGATGTTGTAAACCGCACAGGGAGTGTGTGTTCTAAATGCTCTCCTGCCTGAGTACAGTGAGAGGTGTAAACACCATTATTCCTCTCTGCAGGCCCTGTGTGAAGGCAGGGAGCACAGCTCGGTTCTAACCAGATGGGGAGGGTACTGCTAGTCCAGTCCTGTCAGCTCTTCAGGAACTTGGCAATGAAGAAGCCGATAGTGTCCTTGTTGGCTCGGTGTGCCAGGGGGGTTGGGGACTCTGGCTGTTCTGTGGGGCTGTCATCCTCTCCCCTGGCCTCGGCCGCGCTCCAGCCCAACTCAGGACTGAACCTCTGGAGGAGACGCAGCTGCTCAGGTGACAGGCCAGCTCCCAGCATGCCCTCTGCTCCGATGTGGGGCTCCTGAGAGAGACAGACACCTTAGTTAGTCTTTTTGTGTGTGCACGTTTGTTACCTGAGGCTGTGTGTGTACATTTGTTACCTGAGGCTCTGTGTGTACACATTTGTTACCTGAGGCTCTGTGTGTACACATTTGTTACCTGAGGCTCTGTGTATACACGTTTGTTACCTGAGGCTCTGTGTGTACACATTTGTTACCTGAGGCTCTGTGTATGTACACGTTTGTTACCTGAGGCTCTGTGTATGTACACGTTTGTTACCTGAGGCTCTGTGTGTGTACACATTTGTTACCTGAGGCTGTGTGTGTACACATTTGTTACCTGAGGCTGTGTGTATGTACACGTTTGTTACCCGAGGCTGTGTGTGTGTGTGCGTACGCGTTTGTTACCCGAGGCTGTGTGTGTGTGTGTGTGTTTACAGGTTTGTTACCTGAGGCTGTGTGTGCATGCGCTACCTGAGGCTGTAGTGTGAGGCAGGGGAAGGTGTTAAGGGCCCAGGCCACCTGCTCCTCGTTCTCTGCCAGAGTCACAGTGCAGGTGCTGTACACCAGGACTCCACCTCTCTTCAGGAGCCGTACCGCCTGCCAATTATATACACACACACACACACACACACACACACACACACACACACACACACACACACACACACACATTAAGGTCACGCTCACAGTAAGCACTCTTTAACATGCCCTCATCGCTCAATAGATAGACACTGCATTGTCAAAACACTGGTGCAGCTATGTACACACACACATTTACCTTACTGCGGTCTCTCCAGAGCCTAGATATTAAATGGCCTTAAGGAAACTCCAGTGGACACTGATGGAGCGCTTTGTGCCGCTGGAATAAGTGATGTGCTCACTATTGGACCCTAATCTCCCCACAGTAATCCATCTGCCGGCTATACTTAAGCTTTTCATCAGAGTATATCGGAGCCCAGAGCTCTAGAACACTCAAGCTCGTCCACACTGTCCTCTACTGGTCAGCACTGGTCACGGACAGTGTTATGCGAGGTAAGTGTGCCCGAGCGGGCATGCATGCGTCTGTGTGTGTGTGTATGCGTGTGTGACGCACGGTGTGGAAGAGCTTGCGCTGTAGAGGCTGGTAGGAGCAGATCTCCTTCAGGTTCCAGGTACAGACCATGCTGGGTCTCTGGCCTAGACCGCTACATGGAGCATCCAGCAACACCCGGTCAAAACTCTGTGGAGGGAAGGGTGGACCTGAAAACAGGGTGACATGAAAGTATCCAGGTCTCTGAATTAGTAACCATGCTAGCCAACCAAGTACAGAGGTAACATTGAAATCGGCAGTGGTGTCCATGCCGGCGCTCTAAATGGCACCCGATTACCTATAGTGCACTACTTTTGCCTAGGCCCTGGTCAAAAGTAGTGCACTACATAGGGGATTAGGGTGCCATTTGGGATGTGCATCCCATCAGTTACATTCCGTACCCTCAGTGTCCTGGGCCTGGTCAGTGCACACAGCCTTGATGCTATTGAAGCAGTGGGCTTTGATGCAGTCCAGATGCAGCGCTTTGGCGTTCTGACGGATGCGCTCCACCTTGCCTCTGATCTTATCCAGGGCCACTACCTCTCCCTGCAAGGGACAAACCAAGTGGGCAGCAAAGGCAAAAACAACATTCCAGGTAGCAGTGGGGAAAAGAGCTCAACCTTGCACAACAGCTCCACCTTGTGGAGAAGTGGATGTAATGTGCAAATGGAAACTTAAAGGGACATTTTACTCATAAATTAAAGTTTTGTTTTCAATTATTTGGGGTGGAGCCATATAGCTGGATCTATACAACTGACGTAATGGGACGTGGCTTCATCTTGACAGTAGACCACTTTAGACTACTTTACATCTCACAAACTTTGACCTGAAAGTGCAATGTCCCTTTAAAGCTGCAATATGTAATTCACATAGAAATGTGAGTTCTTGATCTGTCATTCCCATTGAAAGAAAGTCTAAGAAATGGTAGATATGTTCTACGTGTGCTATTTCTATGCTTCCCGTTCTTAAATTTAGTTTGTGTCTTTCACTTTCGGTTTTGTACACCAGCTTCAAACAGCTGAAAATACAATTGTTTTGGTTATGGAAAATATATTTCACAGCGGTTTAGATGGTACAATGATTCTCTACACTATACTTGCTTGTTTTATCACAAAATCTGAAATTAGGCAACTATAAGAATTTTAGCAACCAGGAAATTGTGGAGTGATTTCTGCATATTGCACCTTTAACTTCAAGGTCTTCAAAGCCCAGCAGAGCCCCCCCCCCACACTCTCTCACCTGTCCCCGCATCAGGGCAGCGATATGGCAGGTCTTCCCCCCGGGAGCGGCACACATATCCAGGATGCGCTCTCCAGGACGGGGCCCCAGCACGTGACCCACCACCACCGATGGGAGGTTCTAGAGTCATAGAAAGAGACGGGGAAAACAGAGCTCAGAGTATGAGTGCTAATCTAGGATAAGTGTTGCTGCTCAGATCATAATGAATAAGATTTTACAGAGAGGTGGGGACCTAGCACTCTACTCTGAAATGCTTTGTGGATACAGGCCCAGGTCCCCAATGTCCATGTGATCTTATCTGTTCTGATCAAAACCGATTCTAAAATCAGCACTCCTTCTCTGAGATCCTTGATACACGAGATGCCCCTGATTACGACCGTGGATCCAGAGAATCTACTGCCGTCTCAAAAAAAACTGCTGTTCAAGAGGTACCTGTAGGAACGCCAGGCTGGGTAGTACCCCATCGAAGGAGGGGCTCTGGTACAGGGGCTCTACCATCCGAATACCAACGCCCCTACACGGGGAGAGAACAGTGACATTACTGTAAAATATATTCAACCCTGAGCATGTTTTACAGCTTAGCGTACGCTTTTTACTAGGACTAAATCTTTCTGAGCATTGATATCGAGTATCTGCGCCTGCTTCATTCAATGAGGCTTGATCTGTATTAAAACTTTACTCCAATAGCAACCATACTATTACCATGTTACTACCACTTTGATGTGCTATAAAGTGCTGGCCAAATAGCAGCCTTATAACAAACTAGTGTAACGCTGCTCTGAGAGAATTTTGAATAGAGATTCGAGAACTAAGTGTCTCTGCCTACTTGACTGGTTCGTCTGAGCAGAAGATGTTGGAGCGGTCCATTTCAGCGACTCCATTTCCCACAAACACTTTCTTTCCCTTAAAGTCCTTGTTCCCCCGTGTGCACTTCCCCTCCAGGTCCGAGAACACAGACACAGCATCTCCTGTCTTCATGACTGAAACAGACAGAAAATGATCCGGCAACAGGTTTACGAGTCAATACTCTTTTTTTACAGTTCTAGCACAATCATCTGCAGTAAAGGCAACTAGTATCACAACATTGATATGTTACACCACGTCCTGTCTTCATGACTGAGACCAAAACACGCCGCTATTATTGTGCCTCCAGTCCAGGCCATAATGTTCATTCTCAAAACTATTGTTTCACTAGACTGCTGATAACATTTCTAACGCAGCCATCTGTTGAGAACGCAACTAGTATCCCTTCAAATGATTGAAGAAGAACTCAAGGGTCTACCAAATCGTTACGGTCAAAGGTTCCAATGGCAACTAAGGAAGTGAAGAAAAAGGGTGCCGGCTTGTAGTTGGAGTGCATGAAGTCCTCTTACACTTGGGTGTGGCGAGGATCCCTGGGGCGAAGACGTGCGCTCCCCTCAGAACAGCACTGCCACACTGAGCGCCTACTATGACCTCCGAGGTGAGCTGGACCACAGGCCTGAGCGCAAAGTAAAAGGGTGGTAAAAACACATTCACATGCCGCTTATTTGCTATGGTTACGTCCCAAATGGCACCCTATTCCCTATGTGGTGCGCCATAGGGAAAAGGGTGCAATTTGGGACTCAGAATAACTATTTTTCTTTCACATGCAGGAGTGATGAGGTGAGGAACAGCGCTAATGATCAGAGGTACCACTTATATGCTATCCCCACACACATACATATCAATAGTAGCAAAGGACAAATTCTTGGAAAGATTAAGAGCAGAAGAGAAAGTTGCCTTATGTCATTAATAGCAATTGTTGGTTTATGCATGGCTTTCTTTGTGTCTTTAAGTTCTGTCGTTGATTTGGTTACATAGGTGAATGTCAAACCCAATGCGCATAGTGTTTTTGCATAGCGAGTTCAATTAAGAAAATTGTTCATTCTACTGTAATTTTATGAAATCATGTGTAGTTGTGACCATGGTGGGAGTGATTTTGGAGAGGGTTTGGGATTTTTCTAAGCTCTGGTCCAGGAAGGCTCAGAGTCAGAAAGCTGCATGCAAAGTCCTGGACAAGAGCTTCGATTTTTACATCGGTAAAGAGTGCTTTTCCCTCTTACCTTTGTGGAGTGGAGTCTTACACTACACGACCAAAAGTATGTGGACACCAGCTCGTCGAACATCTCATTCCAAAATCATGGGCATTAATACAGAGTTGGTCCCCCCCCTTGCTGCTATAACAGCCTCCACTCTTCTGGGAAGGCTTTCCAATAGAGGTTGGAACATTGCTGCAGGGACTTGCTTCCTCTCGGCCACAAGAGCATTAGTGAGGTCAGGCACTGATGTTGGGCGATAAGGCCTGGCTCGCAGTTGGCGTTCTAATTCATCCCAAAGGTGTTCGATGGGGTTGAGGTCTTGGCTCTGTGTAGGCCAGTCAAGTTCTTCCACACCGATCCTGACAAAGCATTTCTGTATGGACCTCGCTTTGTGCACGGGGGCATTGTCATGCTGAAACAGGAAATGGCCTTCCCCAAACTGTTGCCACAAAGTTGGAAGTACAGAATCATCTAGAATGTCATTGTATGCTGCAGCGTTAAGATTTACAGTTGGCACTATGCATTGGGACAGGTAGCGTTCTCCTGGCATCCGCCAAAACCAGATTTGTCTGTCGGACTGCCAGATGATGAAGCGTGATTCATCATTCCAGAGAACGTGTTTCACTGCTCCAGAGTCCAATGATGGTGAGCTTTACACCACTCCAGCTGACGCTTGGCATTGCGCACAGTGATCTCTGGCTTGTGTGCGGCTGCTCGGCCATGAAGCTCCCGACGAACAGTTCTGGTGCTGACGTTGCTTCCAGAGGCAGTTTGGAACTCGGTGAGTGTTGCAACTGAGGACAGACGATTTTTATGTGCTACACACTTCAGCACACAGTGGTCCTGTTCTGTGAGCTTGTGTGGCCTACAACTTCGCAGCTGAGCCGTTGTTGCTCCTAGACGTTTTCACTTGACAATAACAGCACTTACAGTTGACCGGGGCAACTCTAGCATGGCAGAAATTTGACAAACTGACTTGTTGGAAAGGTGGCATCCTATGACGGTGCCACGTTGAAAGTCACTGAGCTTTTCAGTAAGGCCATTCTACTGCCAATGTTTGACTCTGGAGATTGCATGGCTGTGTTAAATTTTATACACCTGTCAGCAACGGCCGTGGCTTAAATAGCCAAATCCACGAATTCAAAGTGGTGTCCACATACTTTTGTATATAAAGCTGTCATCAAGGCAAAGGGTGGCTACTTTGAAGAATCTCAAATATAAAATATATTTTGATTTGTTTAACAGTTAATACATGATTCCATATGTGTTATATGTGTTATTTCATAATTTTGATGTCTTCACTATTATTCAACAACGTAGAAAATACTCAAAATAAAGAAAAAACGTGGAATGAGTAGGTGTGTCCAAACTTTTGACTGGTACTGTATATAGTGTATTTGGCGGACATTTTGCAGGCATTCCTGACATACCTAGGCCCGATGACAGGAAGAAGCAGCACATCTGGAATGTGTGGGTGGGGGAGAATAATAACGGAAATGTCTTCAGACTGAGAGTCACACTTCTGCTGCTGCAAGAACAGAGGTAGCAGGGTTAGAAGAGCTCGCACTGAGGCGTCGACACACAGAAAACAGTGTTGAAAATCATAAATGTATACACACACACAGTCAGACATAAACGCTCTTACACAGCATACCCACCGGGACAAAAAATACCTTTAGCAATAAAAAAAAAAGACAATTTAAGTAGTTAAGTTTTCGGGCAAAACTGCGCCATAGACATGTCCACTATGGCTGTGTCCTGATTCTCCACCCTTTTCCTAAAGTGTGCATTTGCACCCTGTCATGTATTTAAAAGCATTGGATTCGTGTAAGCATTGGCTGGAGGGAGTTTCCCTCATTGTTAAATCCATGACTGCTGATGTAAAAAGGGTTTTATAAATATATTTGATTTATTGATTGATTGATGACGGAGAGTGTTCAACTGTGCAAGTGCACACTTCGGTAGAAGGGAATAAACTCAGTCCATCTGTCTCTCACACTATAGCCTAGAAGGAACCTTGAACTTAAGCACATTTCAGTTAACGTCCTACAGTGAATCAATCCCACGAGCCAGCAACACAGAAAGCAGACTGCTCCCCACCTGTTTGAGTTCCTCCCCAAGCCTGTGTTGGATCTCCTCCAGGGAAGCCAGGTGAGTGCTGGCTCGTACACAGGTCAAGGCAGGCGGGTGGGACAGGCAGGACAGCAGCCTCTGGAACCTCTGTTCTGCCTCTCCTTGACTCACTGCAGCCAGCACCTACACCCAAACATAGGAAAGGGGGTGTCAGGTTCGAGTAGCTGAACATTACTTCTCTATTTCAACAGATCATTGATGGGTGACACTTTGAACTTCAGGGCCCATATTCATGAAGCATCTCAGAGTAGAACTAGGATCAGGGCCTCCCTTTCAATAACATTTGGATTCATTATTATCTAAAAGGCCAAACTGATCCTAGATCAGCAATGCTACGCTGAGAAGCAGGAGAAATACATGCCCAGATAGCTGTACATAAATAGATGAGATCTGATCAAGTGGGAGAAAAAGCTTAGGTGTCATTTAGGAACAATAAAGTTGCATCTAGTAGAAGTCAACCAACGTCTTGTTCGAACAAGAACATAAATGTAGTCACTATCAAAACAATGAACACAAACACATTAATTAGTGTGTGTGTGTGTGCTAGGTTCTTTTAGCAATGCGGGTGTATTTACATACTAAAAAAATATATATTTAACCTTTATTTAACTAGGCAAATCAGTTAAGAACAAATTCTTATTTACAATGATTGCCTACCCCCCCCCCCCCCCCCCCGGCCAAACCCTCCCATAACCCAGGCGACGCTGGGCCAATTGTGCGCCGCCCTATGGGACTCTTGAACACGTCCGATTGTGACACAGCCTGGGAACGAACCACGGTCTGTAGTGACGCCTCTAGCAGTGCCTTAAACCGCTGCACCACTCGGGAGGCAATTGCTTTAAATTGTACTGGGTTGCAAAAAAAACAGTCCGTGGGAAGCCAGAAAATAAATACAACTCCATTTCAACTTTCCTGCCGATGGGCAGGACAGTTGATCATTATGAGAGAAAATATCTAAAGGATCATATTATTAAACATACTTTCCAAACTTTGGTCTGTTATATACCCCACTTCCTCTCTGCTTGCCTCATGTCAAAACAAACGTCCCCCACAAGTTATTCCTTATTTGTCCACATATGCCGCATGTGCAGGACTTTTATTTTGACATGAGAGGCAGAGAGGAGAGAGGAAGTGAGAGAGGGGAAGTGGGTCTACAACAGACCCTGGCTTGGAAACTCTTTAATAACACAATTCTTTAGATATCCCTATGTGTGTGTGTGTGTAGCAAGTAAGGGAACCCCACCTCCTTGTTTATGAAGACATTCCTCAAGTAATCATGAACTTCTGGCTTCAATGCAATTCTTGGGAAAATTGACATTTCTTCTGGCATTGGTTATGGCAATTTGAAGATGGAAAGAAATACACCTATTTTGACCTGAGATGTAACCTAGGTTATTACATAAACAGAAATTAAAGTTATTGTTAATTACTGCATCCATTCCCTTGAAATGGTCAATATCTGACCATTTTAACCGGAGACCTGGGAGCGAAAAGGCTAGTAGTATTGTAGGTGATATGAAGACATCAAACGCATAAGCTTCCTTGCGATTCCATTATCTAGCATGTTCCTCGCATGAAGTATTGATTCAAAGTACTTTTGTGTGCAAATTCTAAGCGAAAAGCGTTTTACAAGTCAGCTTTGAATCAGTTTCCATGCTACTCACGTTACATTTTTGGGTGAAGGATCTTCGTAGGGTATTTCCTTATACGTCATAAACATGTCTGTATTGTAATGTTGGGAGTTGTAGTTCTTTTGAGGCAATCTAATTGGAGTCGTTTTCTCGTTCTTTAGATACTGTTCTGCATGTTGTTCTATATCCATGTTGCTATTGACACACACACTTCAGTTCAGTGATAATTCAGAGATTTTGTATATATGTTTTGAGTTTATGTACATTAATCAAACATTAATCAACTCACATGTGATAGTCATTTACAGATTATTATTACCTACTCATAAATAGTATCTATAAAATGAGACATCTAAAACTACACCAGACAGGGATGCTTCATTGTTTTTTTACATTTTCTTGAGGACACCATTTTTCAGCTCTAATTTACTTCACTTAGACTAAGATTAATACTAAGATTACAATCCTAACTACATCCAGGACACTGATGTGAAATGTGTTTTCAATCGTATTACATTTTAAGGGGGGGGGGGGCAAAACTGTTGTTTCTGCTCAGAACTGTCATTGGCATTCCTGTGTCAGCTGATTTAAAAAATATATATATATTTAACCTTTATTTAACTAGGCAAGTCAGTTAAGAACAAAATCTTATTTTCAATGACGGCCAAACCCGGACGACACTGGGCCAATTGTGCGCCACCCTATGGGACTCCCAATCACGGCCAGATGTGATACAGCCTGGAATCTATCCATGGACTGTAGTGATGCCTCTTACACTGTGATGCAGTGCCTTAGACCGCTGCGCCACTCGGGAGACACTGAAAGGTGAAAGTAATATGCTGTAAAGGGGTCGATTGGAATTCACTCCCCTCGAGTACTATCTCTCTTCAAGCCCTTGCAGCAGAGGAGGTCAGACCTGGTCTCAGCGGTGTCTTTCTGAAGGTCTCTTCCTGTTGGAGTTTCCTTCCAGTTCGGCTGTTGTTCTCTTCAAGCTCAGTACTAGAACAGTGGTAGCTGGCTCAGTGCAGTCTAGGGGAACATAACATTGTTATTCTATGGGGAGTTTCTGTATCCTCCCTTTGTCAACATCAGCTCAAAGGCGAAGGTAAGATGTTGTACAGGGGTTGAATAAAAACCATATTTTCTCTCATCAGAGTAGCAAAATCTCTAAGCATTATCCCTGTTACAATCTCTCTTCAAGCCCTTGCAGCACAAAAGGAGGGTAAGAACTCAGCGTTGTTTTGAAGGTCCTATCTACAATTGGAGTGTCCCTTCATGTTCTGCAAAATTGTTCCCTGGAGAGCTGCTTTGAATTTCAGTCCTCATTCCCAGTTGGTTGTGCAGATCAAATGTGATATCAGGTGATTTTTGGTGTCCTCTTCTTCCTTCTTCTTTTTCGATGCTGTCTTTGGCTAATTCCATTGGAGGAGGGTTTGGTTTTGAACATTAAAGAATTTTAAGACCCAATTGTCCAGTTAAGTACCATAAAAGGGGATGTTGTTTTGGTACCAACAGCTACTAATTCCAAATTACCAAAATCTCTCCCCACTCCAATCATGTTCCCACCCTTACCCTCCTCAATTTGCTTACATTGCTATAGAACCTGCAAAAAAAACGAGAGTAACAAACAAGAGCTGTCAGTTACAGAATGGATCAGATTTTGTAAAAGATCTGATAGGTATGACATAAAGTATGCAATATGACATTGTTTGATGACACAGTAATAAATGTATTTCATATCAGCATTTCTTATGGCATTTGCAACGGACACGGACTTAGGGGCGAGCCCGGTCCGACAGCCAGTCGTGCAGGAGGATCTGCTCCAGAACGGGCCTCTTCAGAGGGTCTTGCTTGAGGCACCAGCGGACCAGGTCTCTGCATTCTATGGAACAATAGGATTAGATAGAGTCACAAATGGTATCTTGTTACAGTAGAAAAAAGTATACAGAGAGAACAAACTTGTTGCAAACTTCAGTTTAAACTCTGTTAATCATGTATCCTACCCTAAACCATTTTTTTTATGCAAAATAGTTCAATTCTGTGTTTCTACTGTGTCGTCATCGCTTTGGATAGTGTGTAGATAAAGCACTGGTAATTGGACCCGTACCAAATTGCACCCTACTCCCTAAACACGCCTACTCTCCTCCCAGCTGCAACTATATACCTTTGGAGATCCCTCTCTTGAAGCGCAGGCGTCCTCGGATGATTTCGGCCTCCTTCCTGAAGGGCAGGTCACCGTTGACCAGGCCAAACAGAAGCACACCCAGGGACCAGATAGTGGCTTTCCGCCCCTGGTACTTTCCATCCAGAACCCACTCAGGGGGGGAGAACTCTGTAGTGCCTGAGACAGATGGGGGGGGGGGGGGGGGGGGGGGGGTGTTACATTCCTTTGCCTGAAGCTCACAACACCAATGCTATTCAGTCTTCGTCTCTTCTCACCAGCAAAGTCCCTGAAGAGTTTCTCCCTCAGCAGATCCCCGCAGCCGAAGTCGATGAGCTTGACGTTCAGAGTGTCCGTCTGCACCAGCAGGTTCTCCACTTTGATGTCGCGGTGGATGACGCCGCGGTCGCGGCAGTGCCGTACCGCCAGAACCACCTGGAGCATGATGACCCTCGCCATGGCCTCGTTGAGCTTCCCACCCATCGTCTCACAGTAGTCGTACAGGTCCATGCAGGAGGTGGGACGCTCCAGGACCAGGATGAACTTCCTTGGCTGCTCGAACCAATCCACCAGCTCCAGCACGTGTTCACAGACAGGGGGCCGCGACACGATCTGCATCAGGGCGACCTCCAGGGGCAGCCTGTGCGTTGTTCCAGGCTAAACGGGGGAAGGTTGATTAACAACCGTTTCATGCATTGGGAGTGCACAGTGGGCTGTTATATTGGTCTGACTGTACATACAATTATTAGGTAGGCTAGCACTCCGATGTGACTGTTTTTGTGGTTTGTTGGGTAGGCTCGTACACATTTATCAGACTGTACTTACAATTGTGAGGTAGTACTCTGATACACCCTTAGGAATGTACTTAATAGCGACCTGAGTGACAGAGAAGGGAGAAGCACGTTGTGAATAAACAACATAATTGTGGTAATGTCTTGTGCTGTGGATGGACAGATCTAAAGAGGGAGGAAAGAGATGGAGGGATGATTACTTCTCTCCCATCTTCCTTTCGTGTTCCCTCATAGACGGACCCACAGCCTCCTTGTCCCAGCAACTTGCCCACGTTATAGAGCGAGGTGAAACTGGCTGCAACACAAATGTCACAGTTAAGGACACGGCCCAGTCCCTCCCCTAACCACACACTGATTACCAGGCTATTCAATGTCTAACAGGCTTCATTGAGGACAATAACCAGATCTAGAAGAGCACAAACAGAGCAATAAAACTAATCAGACAGGGGGCTTTATTGTACACTTGACTTACTGTAAGTCAGCCCTGTAGGCCTTTAGGTATTTGCATTTTACAACAATTGGCCACAGTTGAATTATCTCATTGAAACACTCTGTGGTGTCTGGTCACTCAAACCTAAGGCAAATTATAACCGATGTGTCTGACCTCTGCGTGGTGGGTTGCGCCGGACTTTGGTCTTGTGTTTATCACAGACTTCTGAACCTTTAGAGTCAGTTCTCTCGCTGCTGGTGGATGCATCTGTTGATGTGGAGGAGCCAAAGGAGCTGTATGACCCGGATGCCATGGTGACCTTGATCTTCTTAGCAGCCCTAAGGTCGTCTGAATCCAGATCTTGGAAAAAAGTCATCCTTTTCCTCTTTGATCCCATGTCGCATTGGGTTCCCTTGTCCTCCATCTTGGGGGTTGGTAGGCCCTTTTTCCTTGGCATCTTTGAAATTGCCCTGGTCTCCATAGGAGTGGGCCAGTCAGGGTCAGCCTCACTCTCAATCTGCAGTTTCTGGAGAGTGCTCTGTGTCAATTGAGGACAAGGGAGCACCAAGGAAACCATTTTGGTTATGGCCTGCTGGCTGGACCGTTTTTTGGTTGGGCGTTTGCCCCTGTCCACATTGAACCTGCTCTTCCTCTTCATTCTCAGCCCCTTGTTCTGAAACAGTCAGACAGTCCTAACATTTTATTTTGGGATGTTTGTGATAACCTTTATGAGAAAATAGTGTGATTTGCAAGTGCACCAATAAGCCACCTTGCCATTGTAATAGATATATATAAGCCCTGTCCAGAACAGAGACAAACCAAGAGCCACTAGGCCCCATAAAATTGTGTAGGTCTGAAAGGATTTGATTGCTTAAGCAATATGGTGAAAACAATTATATTCAGCCTATTCTAGGGTAAAACAAACCAATTGAAAGAAAGTTCAAGCTCATACTTGAACTTTGATACTATTTTTCACATTTTGCAGTCGTTTTTGGGACATGCTGTTGACATCGAAGACACCATTTACACACTTTTTTCTCACCATAACCTATTCTGTTGAATTCAGTCCTGGGTTCAAATGCTATTTTAAATCTTTCAAATACTTTGCAAAGTAACACTGAACACCACTCTCTGAGCCATATGCACAAAAAATATATATAATTCACACATGTTTAATACACACATGAAGTAGGACAGATGTAAACACCCACCTATTTATTATTATTACTATGACTGTTTGCTTTAGCCTACCTCAACCCAGTTCTGGTTGGATTATCATTGAAGTCAATCAAATGTAGAACCTACCAGGAGTGTGAATATAGAAAGTTGTTCCGGTGAGGTGGTGGACCCGTTTGATTGATTTGTCCATCAAAATGTCTATATATATATATATATATATATACATATATATGTCAGACATGATGTCATCTGGCACAACTTTGTCACACAGTTGATGTCACAATAGCTCACTCTTAACAACAACGCGGCCAGTCCCGGCGACAGTAACCCCCACGCTTGTTGTTAAAAAAAAATACTCCTGAATATATAAATAAACATTTTATTCAGGTTTTTTTAAATGAAAAATAATCCTGTAAATTTTCAACCAATTATTGAGCCCCTGGCGTCAACGTCATCAATTGTAACCTGACACTTAGGCCGGGGGTGGCATTTGAAATACACTGCATCTGGGTTTACACGAACAGTCAATTTGAAGAGGCTAGAACACACAGCCAGATCTCGGATTAAGGAAAACTTCGTGTATATAAGGTTCTCGCTGTAGAGTTGGCTAGCTAGCAGCTGGAAACGAGTCGACTTGAAGTGGTTAATGTTAAACCCTTAGCTAGCTAACTTAGCTCACGTAAACAGAATTCCAAAGGCACCATCAGGAAAGAGTGTTGTGTCAACGTATTTGGCCATAACGGATAGTAGTGACTCTGTTGATGCTAGTTAACGTTAGCTCATATACAAAATAACTGAGTCTGGTACCTCGGATAGTAAAGAAAGGTAGCTAGTTAGCTAATCATTTCTCAACTAGAGTTTTGTTGTGGAGCTAGCGAGTTAATTTACGTGGCTTGTTGTGGACCTGATTATTCATTTCAGAACTACTAACGGGGGCTTGTTGTGCCAGCTAACGACGTTAGTTAGCCCTGGATACGTCGACTGTCCACTCTTTGCAGTTTAAACCACTAACGACATGGGTCTTATATTTGCCAAACTGTGGAGTTTCTTTTGCAATCAAGGTGAGTACTTATCTACCAGCTAACATTTTTAGCTTGCTAGTAGCTAACTAGTACGTTAGCTAGTATACACACAATAATATGGGGCCTTCATCAGTAACGTTAGTTAGTTAGTTGGCTAGCTAACGTTTTTGGTTGCCAGCTGTTCTTCGTCCGGATGTGTAGTTAACGTTATTCCTTGACAATGGCTGCATGCAAAACAACACATAGTAGTGGTCTAGTTAGTTGGCTAACTATTTATTTATTGTAGCTCAATGTTAGGGAGTTACCGTCGGCAACATAATATAATGGTGGTAGAGGTTCACAGAATCAGCCAGCTAAGGATACTGTTAGATGTAACGGTAACACTCAAATAGCCACATGTTTGAGAGGAATAATGTGCAGTCTGTGGTCCAATTTCGGACTTGCTGTTTAGGCTACTGTTTCTGTTGACTTTGAGAAATGGACACACGGGACAAGGATGTGGAAGGATGTGGAAGTCGGTTTGGAGTTTTATAGGGCTAAATGGATAACAAAGACGTGTTGTAATGGCCCTTTCCTGTCTTTTCAATCCTGCAGAGAAAGAACACGTCAATATAATGGAATTGGGCAGAGCCTTTAAAAAAAAATTTAACTAGGCAAGTCTTTTAAGAACAAATGTTTATTTACAATGACGGCCTAGGAACAGTGGGTTAACTGCCTTGTTTAGAAACAGAACGACAGATTTATACCGTGTCTGCTCGGGGATTCGATCTAGCAACCTTTCAGTTACTGGCCAAATGCTCTAACCTCTAGGTTACCTCCCTCCCCCTTAAACCTGGTCCCATATCTGTTTGTGCTCTTCCCAACTACATTTCTCATTGTCAAGCCAAACATGACAATGAGGGACAAGGAGTTGGCCTGATGATAGCACAAACAGACTGGCACTCATGCTAGCCTGGTCCCAGATCTGTATACCAATGGAGGTCATCTATAGTAGAACAACTCTCATACTACTGTCCCGCAATGTTGGACCATAACGTAATCCTGTGGAATTGTGTATCCCATTGGCCTAATCCCTCAGTGAGACAGAAGAGGACCAGTGAATTGCTAATCCCAGCCTCCAGTGTTTTAGACTAGAGGACTTTAACAGGTCAAAAAAGTTCTTCAGAAATGGATCCATGGCATTCCCACCTGACCTGATATGCATAAATAAATAAAAATATAGACCCGTTCCGAATGGACTCTAGGACAGTCGGACCTGTTACGAACAGACCAGTGCTCATTTAGGTCCGAGAGTAGAAAGAGGGAGCGAGAGAACCCCAAGCTGGGCGCTGCCAGCGACATCAATAAACGAGCTAACTTGGCCAAATGATCCAGTTACTTGCCCTTAAACTGAAAATATATAGATTTGTTGTTTCAATGTGTAGCATATTCAACACTTTATAGCCTATTTGATTAGTTTCTACTTTCTGAAAACAATTGTCCACCTCATGTTTCAGATGTAGGAGATTTGAGCGCTAAATGCATCAGTATGATATATATATATTATAAAAAAGTATAAAGGAAGGCATAGGTGTCCATTTATTTAAAAAAATAAGTATAAAGGAAGAGCTATAAGAAATACACTGCTCAAAAAAATAAAGGGAACACTTAAACAACACAATGTAACTCCAAGTCAATCACACTTCTGTGAAATCAAACTGTCCACTTAGGAAGCAACACTGATTGACAAATTTCACATGCTGTTGTGCAAATGGAATAGACAACAGGTGGACATTTTAGGCAATTAGCAAGACACCCCCAATAAAGGAGTGGTCCTGCAGGTGATAACCACAGACCACTTCTCAGTTCCTATGCTTCCTGGCTGATGTTTTGGTCACTTTTGAATGCTGGCGGTGCTTTCACTCTAGTGGTAGCATGAGATGGAGTCTACAACCCACACACGTGGCTCAGGTAGTGCAGTTTATCCAGGATGGCACATCAATGCGAGCTGTTGCAAGAAGGTTTGCTGTGTCTGTCAGCGTAGTCTCCAGAGCATGTGACAGTCTGGAGACACCGTGGAGAACGTTCTGCTGCCTGCAACATCCTCCAGCATGACTGGTTTGGCGATGGGTCAGTCATGGTGTGGGGTGGCATTTCTTTGGGGGGCCGCACAGCCCTCCATGTGCTTGCCAGAGGTAGCCTGACTGCCATTAGGTACCGAGATGAGATCCTCAGACCCCTTGTGAGACCATATGCTGGTGCGGTTGGCCCTGGGGTTCCTCCTAATGCAAGACAATGCTAGACCTCATGTAGCTGGAGTGTGTCAGCAGTTCCTGCAAGAGGAAGGCATTGATGCTATGGACTGGCCCGTCCGTTCCCCAGACCTGAATCCATTTGAGCACATCTGGGACATCATGTCTCGCTCATTCCACCAACGCCACGTTGCACCACAGACTGTCCAGGAGTTGGCGGATGCTTTAGTCCAGGTCTGGGAGGAGATCCCTCAGGAGACCATCCGCCACCTCATCAGTAGCATGCCCAGGCGTTGGAGGGAGGTCATACAGGCACGTGGAGGCCACACACACTACTGTGCCTCATTTTGACTTGTTGTAAGGACATTACATCAAAGTTGGATCAGCCTGTAGTGTGGTTTTCCACTTTAATTTTGAGTGCGACTCCAAATCCAGACCTCCATGGGTTGATAAATTTGATTTCCATTGATCATTTTTGTGTGATTTTGTTGTCAGCACATTCAACTATGTAAAGAAAAAAGTATTTAATAAGAATATTTCATTCATTCAGATCTAGGATGTGTTATTTTAGTGTTCCCTTTATTTTTTTGAGCAGTGTATAAAGTGTCGCTGGTTCGCAGTTGTCCAACTGAATGTATCTTCCGCATTTAACACAACCCCTTGGTTAAATGCCCGGGGATTCGATCCTGCAACCTTCCGGTTACTGGCCCAACACTCTAACCACTAGGTTACCTGGTGCCCCATTAGCTAAGCCTAATAGCTAGGTATACCAAACCTTCACAGAAGTTAATTTTGATATTACCCTAATAAAGTTAAGTCAAGTCATTGTTTACAGGGAAAATACAAACAGGTTATTATATTGCAGCATTAAATTGAGTTTTGCATCTTGCCCTTTTTTAGTTTTTTCCTTTTCATGGTTTGAGTGAGTGTAGCCCTAGGCCTTCTGATAATTGTTATATTGCAGCAAATGTAACATTACTCTAAATTTGGCCAAAGAAAATGGCTGAACAGAATGATACAAAACATTTAAATAACTGGTTTAAACCTTGAACAGGCCTATATTGCAGTAATTACCAATAAATGTGAGTGCCTACTGTAGGCCTACCCAACAAATGACAGCAATAGGCAAATGTTATTTTATAACAGGCCTACTTATAACCTAAATACAGAGAACAAAAGACAGAATTTAATTTGGGCAACAAAATGATAACATTTTTGCAAATTTCAAGAACTGGTTTATGTTATTAAATAGGCTAATAATAATATACAAAAATAATAAAACAAATGATAATGGGTACCAAAACAAATAGGTTAGAAAACTGCATCAAACCTGAATAGTGAGTTCCATTTGGCCGTGCCAACCTTCTTCTCATCTTTCTCCACTACAATATTAAACTTGTCCCTGAGGACATTGCTCCTTTCTCGCTCTCTCTCAGCAGCAGGCGGACGTGAGGCGAGCAGCCGGAATCACTTTCAGCTGGACAGAAGCTATATGTTTTTGAGTTGCAGTTGGCTGACAACAATAAAGCTTGTGCGGTTCTTGTCTGTCTCACGCACATTACATTTAAGAGGACTGGTCCAGATGACAAATCAATTTTAATTGCACAGATCCATGGCAATTTTATATCAGATCCGAGAGACAAGTCAGAATTTACCATTTCGGGGGCTTAGAACTCTACCAGTTTCACTCACATCAACAGAGTTAATGGTAGTGAGATTACTACTAGGATGGATGCTTGTGGAATGTGCATTCTGGACCACTTCCATCATGGTGTTTGTCATATTGAAAACGTTTGATTTTGTTTGAATGGAAAATAGAGTTCACACCAGTCCATGGATATGGAAATGTTGGTTAGTGTTCTTTGCATGTAATAAAGTCTCAACTCTCTCTGTGAGCTTTTTTTGGCCGGGCCAATCCACATCCACAACAAGGTAGCTATCCTCTCAGGAAGCAATAGCTGTGGAACATCTGACGACATCATCTGTTGTGTGCCAAAGCCTGTCAAAGTCATCAGCCTTCTGATAGTACTACCTTCCTCCTTGTCACCCATGGGCTTCAAAGGTGAAGTCCCCTATGGGGGATATTCTAACACAGACGTGCCAACTTTGATTCAGGCTTTGGTCTGCCAGCCACCTCTGTATGACAGTGGAGTGTTAAAGGCCCTAAAGCAACACAGAAGCTAAAGACCCTGTATGGTGATTTTGGGGGGTGGGCTACTTGCACTTGTGTTAAGCCAGCTAAAGCTAGGAGAGAATTTGCTTGAAGATGTAGGCTAATTAGCTTTGAAAATGGCTCTGGTGTGAAGTTTCCCGTAGGTACAGATCTAGGATCAGCTTCCCCTCCCTTAATCTTAGTGTGGCAAGAAGGTAGTGTATCTTTGGAAGGGAAACTGTAACCTGTGCACACTTTCTTTGTTGCAGAACACAAGGTGATTATTGTCGGGTTGGACAATGCTGGAAAGACCACCATACTGTACCAATTGTGAGTACTTAAAAAAACGTTTTAACCTTTATTTAACTAGGCAAATTCTTATTTACAATGACGGCCAGACGCTGGACCAATTGTGCTCCGCCCTATGGGACTCAAAATTACATCTAGATGTGATACAGCCTGGATTAGAACCAGGGACTATAGTGACACTTCTTACCCTGCGATGCAGTGCCTTAGACTGCTGCTCCACTCGGGACTACTACAATTTCCCCCCCCCCCCTTGTCTACTGTCTCCATGTATCTTCAACTAAAACTCAATAGTTTTTCTATGTTTAGGGAAAACTCCTGGCCATCCTACTAATGACTGTTGCTCTCTGAGGTAGATGACTGCAACGTTTTTGTAACTTCCTCCTCAGTCTGATGAACGAGGTGGTCCATACCTCGCCCACCATCGGGAGTAATGTGGAGGAGATAGTGGTGAAGAACACCCACTTCCTCATGTGGGACATCGGGGGACAGGAGTCTCTCCGCTCCTCCTGGAACACCTATTACTCCAACACAGAGGTAAGTTACACCCACCACCCCAGCATACTCTACTCACCCAGTGGCCAGTGCTGTACGTTTTAGTGGTAGCAGACAGACGGTGCATCAAGGTCCAGTGGTGTCTGTTGTAAATAGTGGGGCTCCTAATCCCTAATAGATGCTGTCAGAGAGGGGAACAAAAGTATTACCCAGCTGCCGTGTTTGTTCAGAGCACAGACGGACCAAAGGGGCGTCCCCGGGTTCAAAGGTCACGCTGACAGAGGCCTGTCTGAAAGGCATGTTTTGCCTCAGCAGCTTATGGTAAGAGTGAGGGGAAGAGGAGGATGAGGAATGTGGCTCTTCATTGGAGCTCTGTTTTAAAACCCCCCCAGTAGGACTCTTCAAACCGTATCACACACTCTTGCCAATTCTGGAACCTGACATCTGCTATGCTCTGTTCACATGCTCACTTCAGCACAAACACTGCATCCACATCTGCTATGCTCTCTGAACGATACACAATGAGTCATTAGCATGCTAGCCACCAGCCCCGGAGCAAGCCCAATTGTGAGGGTCTCCGCTCGGAAATATCCACCCACCATGTTTCACTGTACCTGTTCTAAATGGCATCTGAAAAGATGAAGTGTCCTATTGAATCTATTGGCTTCTATGGAAGTCATGAGCTTGTTTCACCAGCCATCTGTGCTCTGTCTCTGTAACTTGTCTGTTGCTGTACTTGTCTTCCCAGTCGCACGTGGCCAATCATTCCAAATCCCTCTCGTTCACTCAACGAGTACGAGCATAGTGTCTTGCTGGTGACAAACCTAATGGCCGTGTCCAATATCTGTCTTGCCTAGTACTTATTTAAACTGCGTACTTTGTAATAATGTTACTGTAGTGAACAAAATATAAACACAGCATACAACAATTGCAAAGATTTTACTGAGTTCATAACGAAGTCAGCAAATCAAAATAAATTAGGTCCTAATCTATGGATTTCACATGAATGGGAATAGAGGGATGCATCTGTTGGTCACAGATACCTTAAAAGAAAAAGGTAGGCCCGTGGCTTAGAAAACCAGTCCGTATCTGGCCACCATTTACCTCATGCAGCGCGACACATCTCCTTCGCATAGAGTTGATCAGGCTGTTGATTGTGGAATGTTGTCCCAGTCATCTTAAATGGATGTGTGAAGTTGCTGGAACTGGAACTCGCTGTCATACATGTCGACCCAGAGCATCCCAAACATGCTCAATGTGTGACATGTCTGAGTTTACAGGCCATGGCAGAACTGGGACATTTTCAGCTTCCAGGAATTGTGTACAGATCCTTGTGACATGAGGCCATGCATTATCATGCTGAAACATGGTGATTGAGGCAGATGAATGGCACGACAATGGGCCTCAGGATCTCGTCACGCTTATCACTCTGCATCGATAAAATGCAATTGTGTTTGTTGTCCGTAGCTTATGCCTGCCCATAACAACCCCATTTTTTTGGGGGGGTCATTTTTATTAGGCTCCCCATTAGCTAACGCTATAACGCTAGCTAATCTTCCTGTGGTCCAAGACCAATTAATGAGACATTAAACAATTACAAATCAAGACTTCAAACATTTAACAAGTAGACAATACAGACAGGAAACACTTAACATTCAGCTGATGCCTTCTATTTCCTGTCCAGTGATATGGTCTATCGCATTAGATGTTCTTGTGTAGTTGTGTGTGACAACTGCACATTTTAGAGATGCCTTTTATTGTCCCCAGCACAACGGGCACATGTGTTATGATAATGCTGTTTAATCAGCTTCTTGATATGCAAAATCTTTGGGATCCTAAGTGGCTCTTTGCAAGAGGCGTTACCAAAGTCCCTGGTTCGAATCCAGGCTGTATCACATCTGTCCGTGATTGGGAGTTCCATAGGGTGGCACAATTGGCCCAGCATCTGGGTTTGGCTTGGGTAGGCAGTCATTGTACATTTTGTTCTTAACTGCCTTGCCAAGTTAAATAAAAAAAAACTGGCAGGTGGATTATCTTGGCAAAGGAGAAATGCTCACCATCAGGGATGTAAAACCAATTTGTGCTCAATTTCTGGGATCTTTTATTTCAGCTCATGAAACATGGGACCAACGTTTGACCTTTTTTGTTCAGTGTACATACTATTTAGAACGAACTGTTTAGTGAAAAAGTATGCAGTAAGCAACAAATAAACATAAATACTCATCTATCCTGAGAAGGCGTGATCTAATGCACAATCACGCAAGTATAGAGTACCCCTATTCTTATCAGCTGTTGTCAAACACGGGTGGGTGTGAAAAGACTATTCTCTTCCTCAAGGGTGCAACGAAGTCTCCTAGATGAAAAGCTGAAATGAGTATGACATCCTGGCATTTTTAAAGCATACATTTTTTTCTAAATATCACATACTATCTATTTTCGCACACCTCAAAAGCCTACTATTTAGTACGCAAGTACGTGTTTTCGGAAATGTCTACTTTCCTCTTGCAGGATTTATAAAGTGATTTCAGTTGGCATTTTCTGTCTCCTGTAATTCCCAGTTTATCATCTTGGTGGTGGACAGCACAGACCGAGAGAGGCTGGTGATCTCTAAAGAGGAGCTCTATAAGATGTTGGCTCATGAGGTTCGTATATTAACCCCCCAGTACTCTGACCTTCATTCACACGCATGCTGGCACATAAAACTGGTGGGAAACCATACAGAACTAGTCTTGTCTTATCTCTGTATTTTATTTTTTATTTTTTTGCTAGCCAAAAAAAAAAGGAGCTTGTCTCACAAGTCCACATGAGTGATTCCTAGTTCCCTCCGTCACATTGTTTAGGGGAAGTTTCCGTTGTGCTTGGTTGCGTCCCAAATGGTGCCCTTTTCCCTATATAGTGCCATAAGGCTCTAGTCAAAATGAATGCACTAAAAAGGGAATAGAGTGCCAGTTGGGACGCATGTTGTAGTGGAAGTTGCATTGTTCTCTTTGCCCCTTCTTTCTTCCCAGGACCTAAGAAAGGCAGCTTTGTTGATATTTGCCAACAAGCAGGATATGAAGGACTGCATGTCGGCGGCGGAAATCTCCAAATACCTCACCCTCAGCTCCATCAAAGACCACCCCTGGCACATCCAGTCGTGCTGCGCACTCACAGGAGAAGGGTGAGAGGGGCCTTGGCATCACGCGGACACACACACAACCTTAACACTGTCCCATTCCTTTCTATAGCCTATGTGATACGCCTCTTAACATTACTTCTTCTGAAACTTCAAAAGGGATCTGCAACTTAGACTGTTCATCATTTTTTCTTTTCAGCTTATGCCAAGGCCTGGAGTGGATGACCTCGAGGGCGGGACTAAGATAGCCCCTTCTCCCTCATTGGATGTTGAACTGACTGACTACCGTTCTCACCTATCTGGTGGTATCTCAGCCTCTCCCTATTGGCTTCTTAAAAACAAAACAAAATTGTTCAATTTTGAGCTTAAGGCTGCACGGGAAGCAAGTGTTGCGTCTCTCCCTGCTACATCAACTTGACCTCGCCTGGGTTGTGTTCATTCGGCACCCAACAGAAGAAAACAAACCAAAACAGGGAGGGACTTCCAGAACTTGTCCAATTAGAAATGCTCCTTTCCATTACGTTTTTGCTACGATGTGCTGTAATGAATACCACACTATTATAAGGTCCTTGTTAACTGGACCCTCTTACTAAACCACATGGACTTTTTGCTACCTGGATGTGATCAAGCTGATGGTAAACTGCAGTAGAACCACAGCCAGAAAGAACACTTCTCCTCTAAGACTGGAATACTAAGTGTCCACTTGAAGCGATGGACACACCATCACCACTACATATCATGATTATATATCATAATGCCATATTAGGACCTGGATTAACATTTAGGTCTCTTGAATGTTCTGTGCGGAAGTGTTTCATCAATCATGTATTCATTTGTCTGTCTATTTTGATGCCTACTATACAGAGGTCTATACCAAACAGTGTTTACCTACTCACTTATGGTAGTCAGGTTAACTTACTTAGGTTGGGGAAAGGAAGGGCTTTATCATGGTGAATGGACACCGGGTAGTATCAGTAACACTGGTATTCTATGTTGGTTACAGGAGTGGAAGTCTGTTACAATACATGTGTTTTGGTTTAGGCCTATGTGTGCAGGATGGCATGTTCAAGATGTTTTTAACTACTTTTTGGTGCGTTTTTTTTATTTCATGGTGAGTTGTCGTCGGGGCTTATTATACATGGTCAGAGGGTTCTGTTCAAAAGTAGTGCCCTATATAGGGTGCCGTTTGGGATGCACACTGGGTACAAGCCTCGTGGTGCTTGTTTCTTTGACTGTGGGAGCCAATGTATTATTGGGAATAGTCGTATTGCATTTGACTTCTCAAGCGAATGTCGCTGGGATCTGTTTTTCTTAGCACTCATTCACACCGGAAACAAATGGGGTGCTAACTAGTGCTGAGCGATCAACCAAAATGTTTGTTTTTTTTGTTTTTTAAACCGCTAATTGACCAACTTTGGTTCAATTATTTGAATTCCATGTAATCTAGCCCGATCTGTGCGACGTATTTTCCAAAAGGCCAATATTCATAGTTTAGTGCAGAAAACGTGATAATTAACTACAATGACCATTATGCATAATCCTACTTTTCAGTTTTTTTTCCGTTACTCCTGCTATGTTAGGTTAGTGTGGGGCAGACACTTAGACCGAGAAATGCATGATCAAGAGGGATAGAGAGCAGTTGCTTCGTGACCTGAAAATACATTTATCTAAGTGATTGATAGTATGCCTTATTTCCATTGAAGAACTACTAAAATAGTGTTTTTTTGTCAGACAGCATAGGCAGCAGCTCTTTAGAGATGAGGAGATTTGGAATTAAAGTCATCAAATAAAACAAATGTAATATACAGAATGAAATATTTTAAAGTAATAAATAAAGTGATACGCAGTAACTTGGCAGTCACTACTAATAATGGGAATTTTAATAATTGTTTTCTGTTAACATTTAACCCACAGTGCATTTAATGTTAAAATTGTATCAACTGAAAACTGTGATTATTGGAAAAAAAATAATCAAACCGAAACCATACAGACCTCAAATGCAGTAATCGCTCGGCACTAGTGCCAACCAACCACTACCGTGGTAATATCAGTGTTCAAAGCTCAAGTTTCATACCAGTATTGTACACATGTCGATGCAGCATTTTGATTAGATTATTTTAGCATTTTGTGTATATACATCTCAAGTATGTGTTGAGATGTCGAACTGAGCAGGTCAGTAATTGCAGCTACATTTGTTAGTGTATCACCTTATTCTGACAGAAATGACTCCGTAGAGTTAAAGTAGCCTGAGTGTCAGTCTGTTTGTGCTATCACGCCACCTCCTTGTTTTAGCTTGACAAGGACATCAATGGAGTTTGCAAAAGCACTAATGGATCTGGGACCAGGCAAGCGTTAGATATATGGTAGTCTTTGTGCATTTTTGACTGCAGTGTGTCGGAACATGCCATCCAGTCCCCATCAGCTTATGTTGCGTACCCTCAAAACAGCTAGCCTGATCCCAGATTTGTTTGGGTTTTAGCCAACTTCTCTAGTTAGAGAAATTGGCTGAAGCACACAGGTCTGGGACCAGGCTACTGACAGGCCTCAAAAGGAGTCAGGGTTAGGGCTTCTCCTGTGTCAAATGTGCCACATGTCAGACAGACTCGCATGTGAATGAATGGGATGTTGATGCTCTTCTTATGTCTGAATGTCTGTCTGCTTGCCCTGACAATATTTTATCCCTTGTTCCCGCTGTATCAAGATTCTCAGTCTAGAATCAGCCACATTCCACAATCTTACTCATTGTGGATGGAACCACTAAATTGATCCTAAATTGGCACTCCTACTCTGAGAAGCATGCTACATATGGCCTCTCACCACCAGGATTTGTTACGACATTGGCCTGATGGGTGAGTTCTTTTAAATAGCTAACAGATCTATGCACGTGTCACTTTGCAGGTGTGTGTGGTGAAGTCGAGGAAACAACTTCAGTCTTTTCATTGGGACTAGATTCAGAGTAGCTCAGGGTCCGGTTTCCCCAAAGTACCTTAAGGCTACGTTCATCATTAGGACCTTCGTAGGAGCATCGTTAAATCTCTTAAGCTGTTTCCCAAAACCACCGTTTTAATAAAGCTGCTCTTAAACACTTATTTACCCACAACATCAGGCCACTTGTAGAACAGCTAAGTATGTCGTTAGATCCTTTTTATTGGCCTTCTGCGTGATAAATACAGTATAGGCTACAGACCTAATATACTGTATTTGAATATATAGCTAATTTTAGACTAGCCTTCCGTCTAATATTTGCCAAATCTTGAATTAGTGCGTTTTATAGGGTAAACATTAGAATAAGCCGCCTCAATATTTGTAGCCATAGACAATAAATAACATCTCTCTAGGAGCTGATCCCTCGTCAATAATTCTAATGTTAAGATTGGAAAGGCAGAACGCTGCTCTGAGAAGGGCAGTATCAACACAGGCCTCAATGCACTTATTGAACATACTCTGTGGTGGTTTGTGAAAAGCATGTTATAGCTTTGACTGTTGTAGGGAAGATTAAAACGGTCATAAGCCTACGTTTCAGTGGGAAACTGGGCCCTGGTCCATCGCGCGACAAGTTACAAAGAGCAGTGGCGTCCACCCTGGTCCGGGAGAGTATCTGAGTCCACTGGTTTTAATTGACACACAGTTAGCATTATGTGAAACCGATGGACCCAGGATGTGTCCCAAATGGCTCCATATTCCCTATAGTGTACTACTAGCAGTAGAGTGCCATTTGGAATTGGGACACATACCCTGTCTCTTCAGAATCATAGTGCATTCCATTGGTATCTAGTGCTTTATACTCTGTCAGACAGTGGAATGGTCAGACACTTGAATCAGGATGATAATGACATGTATGATCTGGGTTGCACATTTCAGTTTTATTTTTAAATAAAATATTGTATTTTGAAATGTGAATCTGGTTTGTTCACTGACTAGGCCCAGAAGGCTGCGATTTGCTTTTCAATGTTTCAGGCATCCACAGCTGGCTGCCAGCAGTCTCATACTGTTTATACCCTCTCATGGGTGAAGACCTGATGAACATATGAGGACATCTGCAGAGACCCTTCTCAGAACAGAGAACCTAGCAGCTGTCATGACCAAGGCTGCGTTTACACAGGCAGCCCAATTCTGACATTTCTTTCACTAATTGGTATTTTGACCAATCAGATCTGAATAAGTTCTGATTGGTTAAAACACTAGTGGGGAAAAAGATCAGCATTGGGCTGCCTGTCATCTGGTGTGTTGCACCGCCATAATAAAGTAAGCATAGCACTGACTGTTATTATAAACTCAGCAACAAAAAAAAAAGGGTCCTGAAAAAGGAACAGTCTTTCAAAGATAATTAGTAAAAATCCAAATAACTTCACAGATCTTCATTGTAAAGGGTTTAAACACTGTTTTCCATGCTTGTTCAATGAACCATAAACAATTAATGAACATGCACCTGTGGAACGGTTAAGACACTAACAGCTTACAGACGATAGGCAATTAAGGTCACAGTTATGAAAACCTAGGACACTTAACAGGCCTTTCTACTGACTGGAAAAACACCAAAAGAAAGATGCCCAGGGTCCCTGCTCATCTGCGTGAACTTGCCTTAGGCATGCTACAGATGTATAAATAGCAATGTCCGTACTGTGAGACGCTTAAGACAGCGCTACAGAGAGACAGGACGGACAGCTGATCGCTCTCTCAGTGGCAGATCACGTGTAACAACACCTGCACAGGATCGGTACAGCCGAATATCACACCTGCGGGACAGGTACAGGATGGCAACAACAACTGCCCGAGTTACACCAGGAACACAGAATCCCTCCATCAGTGCTCAGACTTTCCGCAATAGGCTGAGAGAGACTGGACTGAGGGCTTGTAGGTCTGTTGTAAGGCAGGTCCTCACCAGAAATCACGGGCAACAACGTCGCCTATGGGTACAAACCCACTGTTGCTGGACCAGACAGGACTGGCAAAAGGTGCTCTTCACTGAAGAGTCGTGGTTTTGTCTCACCAGGGTGATGGTCGGATTCGCGTTTATCGTTGAAGGAATGAGCGTTACACAGAGACCTGTATGGGATTGAGGTGGAGGGTCCGTCATGGTCTGGGGCGGTGTGTCACAGCATCATTGGACTGAGCTTGTTGTCATTGCAGGCAATCTCAATGCTGTGTGTTACAGGGAAGACATCCTCCTCCCTCATGTGGTACCCTTCCTGCAGGCTCATCCTGACATGACCCTCCAGCATGACAATGCCATCAGCCATACTGTTCGTTCTGTGCGTGATGTCCTGCAAGACAGAAATGTCAGTGTTCTGCCATGGCCAGCGAAGAGCCCGGATCTCAATCCCATTTAGCACGTCTGGGACCTGTTGGATCGGAGGGTGAGGTCTAGGGCCATTCCCCCCAGAAATGTCTGGGAACTTGCAGGTGCCTTGGTGGAAGAGTGGGGTAAGATCTCACAGTAAGAACTGGCAAATCTGGTGCAGTCCATGAGGAGATGCACTGCAGTACTTAATGCAGCTGGTAGCCACACCAGATACTGACTGTTACTTTTGATTTTGAACTTGTTCAGTTTATTTCTAAGTTGAATCTTATGTTCACACAAATATTTACACATGTTAAGTTTGCTGAAAATAAATGCAGTTGACAGTGAGGGGATGTTTCTTTTTTTGTTGCTGAGTTTAGGTGAAAAATATACTCTAGCTTGCAATATAACACTGAGGACGTATTGTAATGAGTGTTGGCCAGCGTACTAACACAAGGTGATTTCACGTTAAACCATCAATAAGTGCTAAAAATAACCCGCACAGCTGATTGCAACCATCATTGGCCACAATTTACTGCTCCTTAAAACCCTTTCCTGCAATCAAATGACCTAGTAGCCACAAGAAATGTTAATGTTTTTCATAATTAATTAACTTAATGCAGAAAATCCAGTGTTTCTGTCAAACGGTTTTGTTATATTTTAGCCTTCTGTGATGTATACAAAATGTAATATTGGGATGCAAACTATATTTGACATGGTACCCATGGTGCCCGTAACCATGTATGTGAGGCGTATACTTTTGTTTTAAAGTAGATTTGTTTAAGACTACCAAGAAACACTCTGTGACCCTGATTTAGCCCACTGCACATGCGCAGATACAGTGTGTGAGAGTGAAGTCTGCATCTTGCTCAGCTCAATATCTCTTGTGCTGTTCGTGGCAATGTCATTTCGCCGAGTCTACCTTTAAAACAGATGTCGAGGTAATCTTTTAGACCTGATTGCTGCCAACTTTGTTCAAATATACCCTCTGGTGGGTATTATCATCTGAACAAATGTATCCTTATGTTTTAGTAGACTAAGGGAGATGTCATCCCGTAGAATTGAAAAAAGCATTTCCTTGTTTACCACGGCAAATCTACTGTGGTAATTTACCCGAGAGCTTGTATCAATGGAAAACTACTGTTGGTGAAGCCTATTCTTATTTTTTTATGTAGTCCATGTCTTTAAAAAGTGCAAGTTTGCATTCATTGAGATGACTCATGTACTGGAGGCAGTTTTGCAGGTCATCAGTAGTTAACACAGCCACAAAGTCACAATTATGGCTAAACACGGCCTATTTCTTAAAATTTGATGTGAAACCCAACCTTAACCACGCTGCTAACCTTATGCCTCTCCTGAAAGGAAGACCAAAAAGATCATTTTTGTAGGCTGTGGAATCTGACTTTGTGACTATTTTAACTAGTGACGAGCAGAGGGCTATCCTATGAAGGTTTGAGAAGTTAGCGAGGTAACTTTGGTCAACTGAGTTCAACACCTTTTAGCCAGGTCAATTTCTATGGTAACAAATCTTCACAACTAACCTGCTCGGCTAACTCCATTTACCCTGGATTAAATGACTGAGCCACGAGTTGAGGACCAATGAAATCTTGCAAAGATTGCGTCATCATCCCCTTAATTTGAGGAAGACAACTGATTAAATATGTTGTTAATCAAATGTTTTTTGTGTGTTAAATAGTACACATTTTAATGACGTAATGCATTTTAAACTACACGCACAGTAACACTTATGACTTAATACAATTATTTTATCGATAGGAGTGAGAAACATATGCTTGGGGTTGTGCATTGATAAGCACACCAAAAAGTCAGCATTAAAAATAAGAAATCAAATAAAGACGGCACTTCCTAAAAAGCTTATTTCACACTATAGCCTGTGAAGATAACTTTTCTTTCATTTTGATTTCGGCAACCATTTAAAATGTAGCACTGACTCGCCCATGTATTGGTATTTCAGCATTGGCTCAATGAAGAGTTTGCGTTCGACTAGCCATGTGCGACATGCACGCGCAGTTTCAAACCTGCTAGATTTAGTGGCAGGCGGATGAGCAATATTCACCATTGTAGTATGGATGAAGACTGACTTGGAATGTGACGCTAACAGAAACCGGTGCTTTTACACAGGCAGCCCAATTTAGATATTGTTTCACTAATTTATCTTTTGAGCAATCAGATCAGCTCTGAAAAAGATCTGATGTGATTGGTCAAAAGGCCAATTAGTGGGGAAAATATCAGAATTGGTTGCCTGTGTAAACACTATTATTTTGCAATTTAAAATTAAGGTGAAACGGTTTAATGAGAAATAGGCTTACTACTAATTACAGTTTAAAAAAAATACATTTTATGCATGATGGCGCACGCGCGAAGCCGGTTTGGGTTCCGTGTTACGGTTTCTATATTCCGGATAGGTTGATATTTCATTGGAGTAGAGAACATAGACGCAGCTGTCTTGTATCATAATCACTTGACTTGGTAACAACTGACCTGTTAATAGTGTTTCAAGAAATCCAGCTTTGTAATTGAGAGAATGTCTTTGCTGTGTTAACCATAGGTCCCCACTGCCGGGGGATTTACGAGAATGGTGTGCATCTCAAATGGCCCCCTATTCCCTAAACAGTGCACTACTTTTAACCAGGGCCCATAGGAGTGCACTACATAGGGAGCCATTTGGGGAAAGGTTGTCCAACTGAAATGTATCTTCCACATTTAACCCAACCCTCTCTCTGAATCAGAGAGGTGCAGGGGACTGCCTTAATCAACATCAATGTCTTCAGCACCTGGTGAACAGTGGGTTAACTGCCTTGCTCAGGGGCAGAACAACAGAATTTTACCTTGTCAGCTCATGGATTCGATCCAGCAACCTTCTAACCACTAAGCTACCTGCCACATCCATGGAGTAGAGGCATGACAGAGGCCTTTGACTGACACACTGCTAGAGCCTTAAACTATATCATTTCACACATGAAGAAAAAACCTGTTCTATGTCATCTGCTCGAAACGGCTACTTGATATGGCGTCCAAAATATTATTCACACATCCTTTTCCAATGGATATCCTTGGATTTCTGTTGCAAGAGGAGCTCTGATTCAGTCAGTTCATATCCTGTCCGGTATTTGCATCGTACTAACAGACAAAAGGCTCATATCAGCTTATTAACGAGGTTCGTTAGGTTGTGTAACCATGTCTGTGTCCCAAATTACACCCTTTCCCCTATTTAGAGCATTACATTTCCATAGGGCTCTGGTCAAAACAAAGGTAGTACACTATATAGGGAATAGGGTGCAATTTGGGATGCAGATTATGTTTCCTCTGTGGCCTAGGCTTTCCAAGTATCGCCACGTCTCGGGTGACATAAGACTGGTTAGAAATGAATGGATGTTCTCTTCCATTTCACAGAGAATAATGGATCTTCTCTTCCATTTTCTATGTGACCACCTCTCTGCATCTGATGATATTTCTACAAGGGCCATTAGAAGTCCAAGTAGTCTGTCTAACTGTCTGTAGCATGTTTACACAGACAGCTCAATTCTGATCTTTTGCCAATAATTGTTATTTTAACCAATCAGATTAGATATTTTGCCAATAATTGGTTAAAATATCAGAATTGATCTGTATAAACATAGCCCAAAGGCCGGCAGATGGGGATATTGAGTCGTTTCATCTTACCGAAGGGCATGTGTGCAGCTGGCTATACACTCGTATCCCCCGTGGACCGGTTCATACATAAAACATTCTCCATTCAGGCTGCAAAGGTGTCAATTTCCTTCAGGTGCTACACATAGGATTTTCAGAAAATGTCCATAATATATCTGCAGTAATATTATCTAGTGGAAATCACTTTGTCATTTCCCGGCTTGTTAAAGTTCGACTCTGTTCGCTCAGTTTCAGTTTTTGTGAGAAAACAAGCACTGAATAGTGTAGGGAAACACTGTATGATCTAAATTGCTGTGAAATATGTTTTTAATACAAAACCATATTGTTTTTACAGCTGTTTGAAGCTGGTGGACCAAAACCTTAAGTAAAAGGCTCAAGCGCGAGTTGATGTGAAAAGATCTGATGTGATTGGTCAAAAGACCAATTAGTGGAAATGATATCAGAGTTTGACTGCCTGTCTAAAAGCTGCCATAGATTATTGATCATGTGCCTGATAAATTGCCACTTGGTGCATTTTAGATTTGGTGCTTTAGCCTTTGAAACTATATATTGTCCACCAGGTAGCGACATTGTATCATCAGTCAGTCTATGGGCCAGAGGTAGGATGTTCTTATTCCTCGTCCTGCTTCTCATCCTGAATCTCCTCCTCATCATCATGTGGGTACAAAATGGATGACATACCAAGCTTCCAACTATTTAGCCAGTCAGCTAAATATTGACCTTGAGGGCTAAAACAATTGTTCCCTGATGAGACTTTCATACACACATCATGTATATCAGGGTTCCCCAACTGGCTGCCCACTTGTCTAATTTGGGTGGTTTTATATATGTTTTTTATTTATTTTTTGGACAATAAAGACTGTAAAAACACCAGCAAATCAGCTCCAAGTGATTTTAATTTTGTATATATTTTCAATACCAAAAAATATAATAAGCAAATGTTTTAGTCAAATATTATATCTGTTTGGGGTCTTTGCGGTCAATTAGCATGTCCCCGGCCCCCTGACCACCCTCTCAAGAAAAAAATCATCCCACGGCTAAATCTAGTTGATGATCCCAGATGTGTATTGTTTGTTAGTTTGTGCATTACTGTGCACTTTTGTCCTTATTAACAGGGTACATTTAGTTTTATGGATCTTGCTATCTACCATCTTGCATTGAGAGCCTGAGTCTGAGTGAGTACGGTTTTGTCCCAAATAGCACCCTATTTCCTATATAGTTCCATTTGGGATGCACACTGAGTGAGGAAGACAGCGTCTTGCAGAGGGAAATGATTTATCTGATCAATGGGGGCCACTTAGAGCATTTACAGGATTACAGAACCTGGGGCCAGTGGGCCAGGCTTTTAACAGTCAGCCTGGTGAGCCAGGCTTTTAACGGTCAGCCTGGTGAGCCAGGCTTTTAACGGTCAACCTGGTGAGCCAGGCTTTTAACGGTCAGCCTGGTGAGCCAGGCTTTTAACGGTCAGCCTGGTGAGCCAGGCTTTTAACGGCCAGCCTGGTGAGCCAGGCTTTTAACGGTCAGCCTGGTGAGCCAGGCTATTAACGGTCAGCCTGGTGAGCCAGGCTTTTAACGGTCAGCCTGGTGAGCCAGGCTTTTAACGGTCAGCCTGGTGAGCCAGGCTTTTAACGGTCAACCTGGTGAGCCAGGCTTTTAACGGTCAGCCTGGTGAGCCAGGCTTTTAACGGTCAACCTGGTGAGCCAGGCTTTTAACGGTCAGCCTGGTGAGCCAGGCTATTAACGGTCAGCCTGGTGAGCCAGGCTATTAACGGTCAGCCTGGTGAGCCAGGCTATTAACGGTCAGCCTGGTGAGCCAGGCTATTAACGGTCAGCCTGGTGAGCCAGGCTATTAACGGTCAGCCTGGTGAGCCAGGCTTTTAACGGTCAGCCTGGTGGGCAGCTTAACTGGGCCTCACCTCTTGTGTTAAGTAGCACCATTACCGGATGGTGATTGTACTGTGGTCTGTCTGTGCTGCTGGGCATGGGGCTTGGGTGGGGCGGCCAATGTTTCACAATGAGATTCAGACAGTCTCTGGTGTTTCCACAGGGGCCATTTATTGCTGATGCTGGTTCATGCAGTGCTATAAGTACATGCAGTGCTATAAGTACATGCAGTGCTATTCTGTGAGACATGAGTAGGAGTAAAGTGTCTCTCCATGCAGCATCTATGCATTACCCAGTGGTTGTGATTCCTTCAGACAGCTGATAATCTGCTATAGTTGTCAGTTCACTGTCACTTACTGCGTTACAGTGTTCAACTAACTGCAGGCTTTCCAATGACTTACACATTGACACAGACCGCACAATTTTCCAAATTTTCCAATCTGTTTGGGAAACAATCAGCCGCAACCTGTTCAAGGTACATTGCTGCGTCCCCTTTGAACACCAGAGGGAGGAAGAGTTTGATTCCATTCAGACGATTCCGATTTTGTCAAACACCCTGCTTTTCTACCGCAGGCAGAAATGGCTTTCTTTGGTTCATTAGATGCCATTAATCATGTTTCTGTGCCATCGCCTGCTTTCTGCAAGGGTGTCCAAAAACGTGTTGAAAGAAAGTGAAAAATTGTTTCAAGTCTGTAGATGGAAAAAAGTCTGGAACCTCAAGATATAAATTCAAACACTGGTACAACAGAGACTTATGATATATTATGGGCTATTAGACTTGCCAGTCATTGCTTCCATTGATGCATTGTGTCAAAGCAGAGATTGATCGCTCAGCCTCATTCTGGACTAAACTCAGTAAAGCTAGTCGTTAGGATTTCACTTGTTTTGTTGGGGGATAAAATACCGGAAACAAAGCTAGAACATTAAACAGTCCTCATTAAATATTAACCTCAATGATTTATTATGAATCTGCCACAATCATTCTGGCCTTCCTCCATGCTCATGTAGCATAGCCCGAGTGCCAGTCAGTGCTATCATGCCAGTTCCTTGTCACTTATTAACTAGCATTAATGCACGCCTATTATAATTCAGAATAGCGTAAGTCTTATGATCACATTATACAGACAGGTTGTAACGTTATTGTCTATCGACACCGCTGGCAAACGTTACAGCACTGGCATTTAGCCTGCTAACTTAAATCGCTCGAACTCTCTGGCCCAACTAGGAGAGGTAGGCTACTGAAGTTGAATCATGTGAAAATTATGTGTTTTTATTACAAAAGGTAGGCTAACGCACACAAATTATAAAGAGGACCGTTTCCAAATGATCTTTGGGACAAAGATACCGTGCCGCAATGATCTCTGTCAGGACCCGTAGGTCCTGCTGGCATCCAGCGGGAATGCAGCCCTCTAGTGCACAGTCAGTACACAGCACTACGCTCATCATGTCTTAGCAGGATTATGAATGATACAAAGTTCCATCTTGAATTGATGGATAGACCTACTGTAGCTACAGGACAGCATCTTAAGCCTAAAGCTACAGTTTGGGATCTGGGAATAATGTTCATTTCAATTATTGAACCATTGATTCTATTCTTGGGTAATATAATGTATAAATAAATGTACACCAAGGTAATTCTTAGCCATGCCTCATCTTAGGAGTATCAGATGGTGACGGGTCTCAGAGGGGTCAGGCAGCCAGGGAAGGCCAGGCTGTGACGGAGCTGAGGTGAAGTTTTGCAGATAAAACACTTTATTCTTGTCTGACAAACCTCCAAAAGTTGATTTCCAAACTGTATCATGGGTTGATAGAGGCTTTTCCCGATGACACAAAACATGTCAAACCAAAATGTGAGAAAGACCTGGTAGAAGCTATTGATGATGATGAATGGATACAGATGTGTTTGAATGCCCAGTCATGTTCATATCACCTCAGACATAAACGACTGCTGTTGAAGACAATCCATAGAACATACTATATGACTGTGAAACTGAATTACATGCACTCAGAAATGTCATTCCTCTGCTGGAGGTGTAAAACACAAAAGTGGACATACCTGCATATGTTATGGTCTTGTGAAGGCTGGCTGAATTCTGGCATTGAGTGTGTACTTTTATCTCAGCAAGTCTACAGATTATCCCTGTTTTTGTTTGCTTAGAAATGTTGACACTGGAGACTCTGCTGTCCTGTGAGTTGTCACTCTGGCCTTGGCCTAACACACCAGAAACCAATAATGAATGTTTCACTAAGATCCTAAAGCTGAGTTGGGTTTGTTGGGTTGAGGAGCTGCAGGGTGGCGGACCCCTAGGGACAGGATGGGGCAACCCAGCTATATTGTGTGCAAGTAAAAAGATCTCTACAGTACTATTAGGCCTGTGAGATTAATTATACAGAGAATTTGCTGTTTGTGTGTTAAAGTATATTTGAGGTGTAAATTGGGGGGGGGGGGGGGGGGGGGGGGGGTTCAAACCTTTCCCTTGGGAATTAAAACAATTCAAGGTGGGAACTAGGAAGACAATTGTGTTGGGAGAGAGATGAGTTACTGACTAGACTGGTAGGGATCTGGTGTGCTGGCTGGTCTGTCAAAAGTATTTGTATTTTTTCAAGAGTTGTTCATTTGTTAGGCTATTGGTTAAAGGTGCAACACAATATCTATTATTGAATTACCTTTGATCTAGTTCAGTCTTATTAATCACTTAAACCTATTTAATAATGATCTCTTACCTAGCTTGATGACTGTGGGCATTTTTGCTTACTTTTTGTTCTAAATTAGAGATGGCATGTTGGATTGTGTAACAATGTAGTAAATCTGCCTTAGATGCCCCCAACAAATTATGGGGGAGAACACTCAGACCCCCTGCCAGGTTATGTGCCCCCCACTTCTAAAACCAAAGTGGCGCCCCATCACACGGCTGCAGGTTCTGACAACAACAAAGTGTTTAGAGCCAGAGTGAAGCCGACTCGGAGGGTAACAGACACACCCCATCACACTTTGGTGAAGTCATGGGGGACAGGGCAATTGCTGCAGCCCATTGCGCCTGCATGGCAGAATAAGTATTACATTAGGATAGCAGCATCAAAAATTAGCTTCAGTGTTAGTAGTCGTATACTGCTACAACTACTTGTAATGTTCCTAAGGTTTTAACAAGAAAAACATTGTCATATCTGACCAGCTTGCTTGTGCTATCCAAGTTCACAACACCTGGTGCTGCCATCAAGTAGGTTTGTTTACACAATTACCATGATTACATTACATGATTACCATGATTACTGTCATTAAGCACTGAAGTAAATGTACTCAAATATACAGTCCTGGCCGAAAGTTTTGAGAATGACACAAATATTAATTTTCACAAAGTCTGCTGCCTCAGTTTGTATGATGGCAATTTGCATATACTCCAGAATGTTATGAAGAGTGATCAGATGAATTGCAATTAATTGCAAAGTCCCTCTTTGCCATGCAAATTAACAGAATCCCCAAACAAACATTTCCACTGCATTTCAGCCCTGCCACAAAAGGACCAGCTGACATCATGTCAGTGATTCTCTCGTTAATACATGTGTGAGTGTTGACGAGGACAAGGCTGGAGATCTCTCTGTCATGCTGATTGAGTTCGAATAACAGACTGGAAGCTTCAAAAGGAGGGTGGTGCTTGGAATCATTGTTCTTCCTCTGTCAACCATTGTTACCGGCAAGGAAACAAGTACTGTCATCATTGCTTTGCACAAAAAGGGCTTCACAGGCAAGGATATTGCTGCCAGTAAGATTGCACCTAAATCAACCATTTATCGGATCATCAAGAACTTAAAGGAGAGCAGTTCAATTGTTGTGAAGAAGGCTTCAGGGCACCCAAGAAAGTCAAGCAAGCGCCAGGACAGATGGAGATGCTCGTGATTCAGGTTACTTACTGTGATTTTATCACATGGACTCCACAAGATTGCCTGATCTTCTGTGTCACCAGAGATAAAGTTTTAATCCAATGCTCCATCAACATCCTCGGTGACATCTGGGCGAGGCACATATTCCCCAGACTGACACACTGTAACGGTTTTCTAGGTGTGAAGGAGAGTCGGACCAAAATACAGCGTGTAGATTGCGATCCATGTTTAATGAACAACGTAAACACGAATTAACACAAACACTACAAAAACAAAGAACGTAAATAACGAAACGAAAACAGCCTATACTTGTGAAAACTAACAAAGATAGGAACAAGGACACTAAGGACAATCACCCACGACAAACTCAAAGAATATGGCTGCGTAAATATGGTTCCCAATCAGAGACAACGATAAACACCTGCCTCTGATTGAAAACCACTCCAGACAGCCATAGACTTTGCTAGATCACCCCACTAGCTACAATCCCAATACATACACACCAAAACCCCAAGACAAAACACACCACAATACAAAAACCCCATGCCACACCCTGGCCTGACCCAATACATGAAAATAAACACAAAATACTTCGACCAGGGCGTGACACACACCACGATGTACAGGTAAGTGCGACACAGGTATACTTTTACGACATACAAACTGTATGCTGTATAGAACTACACTGAACAAAAATATAAACAACATGTATAGTATTGGTCCCATGTTTTATGAGCTGAAATAAAAGATCCCAGAAATGTTCCATACGGACAAAAAGCTTATTTCTCTCAAATTTTTTGCACAAATTTGTTTTCATCCCTGTTAGTGAGCATTTCTCCTTTGCCAAGATAATCCATCCACCAGGTAGGTGTGGCATATCAAGAGTACTACTGATTAAGCAGCATGATAATTACCTTATAATTACCATTACTTTGTGCTGGGAACAATAAAAGGCCACTCTAAAATGTGCAGTTTTGTCACACAACACAATGCCACAGATGTCTTATGTTTTGAGGGAGCGTTCAATTGGCATGCCGACTGCAGGAATGTCCACCAGAGTTGTTGCCAGATCATTTACTGTTAATTTCTTTACCATAAGCCACCTCAAACATCGTTTTAGAGAATTTGGCAGTACGTCCAACTGGCCTCACAACAACAGACCACGTGTATGAGGTCTTGTGGGCGAGCGGTGAACAGAGTGGTGGCAGTGGGGTTATGGTACGGGCAGGCATAAGCTACGGACAACAAACACAATTGCATTTTATTAAGGGCAATTTGAACGCACAACAAATACTTTGACGAGAACCTGAGGCCCATTTTTTTGAAGGTATTTGTGATCAACAGATCTGTATTCCCAGTCATGTGAAATCCATAGATCAGGGCCTAATTTATTCATTTCAATTGACTGGTTTTCTCATATTGTAATGGCCGTCATCGGTGGAAGAAGGTGAGGACCAAAGCGCAGCGTTGTATGTGTTCATGATGATATTTATTTAAACTCGGAACACTAAACAAAATAACAAAGAGAAAGAAACGAAACCGAAACAGTTCTGTAAGGTGACAAAACACACTAGACAGAAAATAACCACCCACAAAACACAATGGAAAACAGGCTACCTAAATATGGTTCTCAATCAGGGACAACGAATGACAGCTGCCTCTGATTGAGAACCATACCAGGCCAAACACAGAAATAGAAAATCAAAGACAAACTAACATAGACCACCCACACAACTCACGCCCCGACCATACTAAAACAAAAGACAAAACAAAGGAACTAAGGTCAGAACGTGACCCATATGAACTGCAACTCAGTAAAAATCTATGAAATTGTTGCATATTGCATTCATATTTTTGCTCAGTATATTCCATTTGAATGATACTAACCGATGTCATAACTTGGAAAAGAACGTGCAAAATGTGTATGTATATCAAATATGCAGATGAACAAAGTCATGTCTGCACGTCTGTGTTCATAACTTTGTATTTTATTAGGGGGTTGATCACAACCCCAGTGGTGATGGCAATGCAGGCAGCAGGGCGGCAGCAGCAGGGCAGGCAGCAGCAGCAGTAGGGCAGACAGCAGCAGCAGTAGGGCAGACAGCAATAGCCGCAGGGCAGGCAGCCGTAGTGTTAGTGCAGTGAAGTGCAGTTAAACCTCTAAAACAAACATGATTTTGCCAGTTATAATATTGTTACAGTGCACTCCTATCTGTGTGCACCAGTAAGATTATAACATTTGACCGTGACAATCCCTATTGTTCTCGTTGTTATTATCAACCACACTGCCTGACATGTTGACTGGAGCGGCACAGACATGGACAATTTTGTTGATTGTTGCCTCTTCTTTGTCTTCGCTCTCATCCTTCAGTTTCTTAACCAGGCGCAGGTTAAGTGGCCCATCCAGGATGGGGAACCGCGTCTTCAGCACGCCTATCAGACTCTCTATTGCAAAACATTGGAGCAACACACTCCGTGGTCTTACATACTGGTCTTACGACTTTTGTTTTTCTTGTTGAATAGAAGCAGAAGAAGATGACCTGTTATCTATTGGAGTTCAATACTATGCACAAAATGTACAATTCTGAAGCATCATTTAGGCTCTCAACATAAATGAATTCTCGTCTATGTGAATCCTCACATTCGACTTCACACTTGAGTGCTCTACTTCTTCCCCCACAAACTGCATTCGACTCCAGACTCAAGGCAGTGGTTTTGAGGTGTGCTCCAATAAGGGCAAAATCATCCTTAAATGTGAAGCCCCTGTCTGCCAAAATCTGAAAGGAAGGACATTAGAACACAGCACAGATCAACGAGCATGCACTGTAGGTTACATCCTTTCAACCATTTATACAATACATGTTATTGTCTATGGTAGCCATCTCAGGTCACAGAGGGCCTTTGTACACTAGCACTATAGCAACTAGAAATATTAAGAAACTGTACTACATGCCTGATCTCCAGAGTGGTGCTACGAGTGGGATGTAAAGCCCGACTGTCTTACAATGTGGAACCTCTGATGCTCTTCCTCCCCAACCTTTTGACAAGTGGCTGAAGCTGCCAGGCGGGTGGCAGGCGATTAAATACTTCACTGTGGCAATGTTCACAAATAGACACAGCATAACTAGCTGCTACAAATATGGGGGTTGTGGAATATCAATGTGTATTTCAATGCATGTGTTGTTCTATAAACTGCGTTGCCTTGTTAAACCACCAGTGTGTTATGATATACAGTTAACATACCACCATCAGCATTTGTAGTGGGCTTTATGACAATTGAAAGGTAATCTAAACACATTTTACATATTGAAAACTAATGAACATTATAGTGTATTTGAGCTAATTTCAATTAGGTACACATTTTGGATGCTCAATCCTGATGTCGAAGCAGCCAATTGTACCTGTCAGTCTGGGGAATTTAGTTTGAGCTTCTGTTGACGAGGATCTGATGCACTCCCGGTCTGGCCAGTGATTAAAAAAAAAAAAGTCCTATTGACATACATCAGATCGATCCATCGGGAGATAACATTTTGTATATTGGGTTTACTCAAATGTAATACTTGATTTAATAGGGCTGTGGAGGGGGTTTTGCCTCAATTTGACTAGGGTGACAAACAGCTGGTCTTCTGTTGATCATTTGCAGGTGAAGCGACCAGAAACATGCAAATCGACAAACACTGACCGGTCATTAGTTTGCAATGATTGTCCTTGTTTTTGACACTGCTCGCTGTAAATCTTATCACATCACCACTCTCTTCTGGCCGCATCCCTCAAGGTAAGGATTTCCTCTTCTAGTTTTGCACGCTCAGCTGTGGTCAATTGAACCTCTTCGTGTTGGGGAACTTGTTCCCGAGTCGGGGAACCTGCTTTCCTGGGGATTCCTTTCTCCCCCTCTGCTTCTCCAGGGACCCCCCTCTTGGGCGTGCTTTCAAGAGGGTGTTCGCATTTTCTTTTGTTTCGCTATTCGTTGTATTTTTTATTTTTGAAAATGGCCCCCCTTACAAAAATAGTGAGTAACACAATAACAGCACTTACAGTTGACCGGGCAGCTCTAGCAGTGCAGAAATCTGATGAACTGACTGGTTAGAAAGGTGGCATCCTATTACGGTGCCAAGTTGAAAGTCACTGAGCTCTTCAGTAAGACCATCCTACTGCCAATGTTTGTCAATGGAGAATGCATTCATGGCTGTGCTCGATTTTTATACACCTGTCAGCAATGGTGTGGCCAAAATAGCCGAATCCACCAATTTGAAGGGGTGTCAATATCCCTTTGATTATGGTGAAGCTATTAATTACACTTTGGATGGTGTATCAATAGACCCAGTCACTACAATGATACAGGCGTCCTTCCTAACTCAGTTGCCAGAGAGGAAGGAAACCGCTCAGGGATTTCACCATGAGGCCATTGGTGACTTTAAAACAGTTACAGAGTTTAATGGCTGTGAGAGGAGAAAACTGAGAATGGATCAACAACATTGTAGTTACTCCACAATACTAACCTAAATGACAGAGTGAAAAGAAGGAAAACTGCACAGAATAAAAATATTCTAAAACATTCATCTTGTTGGCAGTAAGGCACTAAAGTAAAAACTTTTTAAAAAGGTGCAAAGAAATTTACTTAATGTCCTGAATATAAAGCTTTATGTTTTGGGCAAATCCAACACACCACATCACTTAGTACCTCTCTTCATATTTTCAAGCATGGTGGTGGCTGCATCATGTTATGGGTGTGCTTGTTATCGGCAAGGACTAGGGAGGTTCTTAGGATAAAATCAAATGAAATAGCGCCCCACGGGCCTCCCGCTGTGTTAAGAAGCAGTGTGGCTTGGTTGGGTTGTGTATCGGAGGACGCATGACTATCAACCTTCGTCTCTCCCGAGCCCGTACGGAAGTTGTAACGATGAGACAAGATAGTAGCTACTAAACAATTGGATACCACGAAATTGCGGAGAAAAAGGGTTAAAATTTTGTTTTTTTTAATAAATCAATAGAGCCCCACAGTGAAGGTGTCATAATACCCATAAAACCTTGCAGTCAAACAGGGAAATGGTTCCAATCGTTTTTCCACCATTCATTTTTACAGTTGGGATTTTTAGAAACACTTAGAATAAGGGCTGTGTTTTGTGTAGGCTTACCCTGGAGTGATGTTTTGAATCTCTCGTGGACAAGGTGACTTTATCAATATGTTTGGCTCTATTAACTCTCAGATCTGAAAATGCAAATTTACATCAAAGTAGACATCGTTCAAGCCTACAAATCCCTGCATGCTCCTGCACATCATCTCTAGCTGACACCTTTGCTAACAGGTATTGTGTCAATTTAAAACTTGAACAAGATAGTTCACAGAATTGTACATTTTGCCAATTTATTCATTACTGAAATGACCTAACATTAGATAGGTAATCCAGTGATTCTTAACTTTGCCTCGATTCGGCAATCTCGTCCAGGGGGGGGGGGGGGGGGGGGGGGGGGGTAATACAGGTGAATATATTGATAATGTCTGGTTTCCAATAGACACTTGGAGACAAATTCACCTTTCAGCAGGACACCACCCTCTGCAACTGAAACCTGGACTCCATGACAGGCTGACTACAGGCTGTAAGGATTGGCAACAACTCCTCCTCCACACAGATTCTAAGCACAGGGCCCCCCCTGGGGTGTGTCCTCAGTCCTCTGCTGTACTCCCTGTTCGCCCACGACTGTGTGGCTTTGAACAACACCAACTCCATCCTAACGTTTGCTGACGACACCACGGTTGCAGGCCTGATATTCAACAACGACGAGTGAGCCTATAGGAAGGAGGTAAGGGAACTGGCATTGTAGTGTCATGACAACAACATCTCCCTCAATGTCAGCAAAACAAAAGAGTTGATTGTTGACTTCAGGAAGCAGAGGTGGGAACATGGCCCGATCCACATCAAGGGGACTGCAGTAGAGTCACAAGTTTTTTGTTCCTCTGCATCCACATCACTGAAAACTTGTTATGGACCAACAATACCACCACTCTTGTCAAGAGGGTGCAACATTGTCTATACTTCCTAAAGCAGCTGAAGAAATTCAACAAGCCTCCCCGTGTCCTCTCCAAATACCACTGCTGCACCATCAAGCGTGTCTTGACCGGTTGCATCACGGCGTGGTAAGGGAATTGCGCCATCCACGACCGCAAGGCCCTCCAGCGGGGTGGTGAAGACGTGCTTGGACCGTGGCCCCACCTATCCAGGACATCTACTCAAAACGGTGCCTGAGAATGGCACGCAGCATCATCAAGGCCGGTATCGGAGCACTTGAACTGGACTGAACACCTGCTCTGATTCTCTGCACCTTAGCACACATGCACTCATTCAGCACACACCCACACACACATCACAACTGCTGCTACCAGACTTATTATACTGCTAAATGTATACACTGGCCCCCCATCCCCCTATATATTGGACTGTAAATTGTGCCTTCCTATACAATATTATTATTTAAAAAATATATTCTATTCAACTGAGCCATTTACTTTATGCTCATATTCTTGTCTTTTATTATTTCTTATTGTCGGGAAGGAACCTGCAAGTAAGCATGGATGCTGTATACCAGTGGTCACCAACCGGTCGATTGCAGTCGACTGATCGAACTCCAAGGCATTCCTAGTCAATCGGCAAACATTTTTTTGTAAAAAAACAAACGATAAAGACTTGTGTTCCTATTTTTTATTTTATTTGTGTCCCGCTGTTGATGGTGTTGCCTGTATCTGATGGTCAGTCAGCAGAGGGAGAGAGCAGCAGACCGGGTGTCCGCCTCTCAAGATCCCTCCACTCTCCCTTTCCTCCACTGACACTGACCAAAAATGGCGTCTCCCAGCTGATGGGAAAACTTCAGTCGCACCACATTATTTCTGCCTCATGCACAAATTCATGTTGTTACTCCTATGAACGGAGAAAGTGAAATATGACTCGATATTAAAAAAAACAAGCCGCTAATAATAACAATGCAAACCGACAGATACACGTTCTTACTCATTCATTGGGGAAAGGGGGGTACCTAGTCAGTTGTACGACTGAATGCCTTCAACTGAAATGTGTCTTTTGCATTTAACTGCTGCTGTTGTAGAGCTGAGTGGAAATAGGAAAAACACACATTTTATGGCTTATAAAAGTATTGACAGTGCTGAGAAAGAACTTAAATAAACTCACTCTTAAAAACAGCAGCTCTTTGCTGTATTCTTTGACAGTCTCTCTATAATCAAATTTTATTTGTCACATGCGCTGAATACAACCTTACAGTGAAATGCTTAATTACAAGCCCTTATTAACCAACAATGCAGTTTTAAGAAAAATAAATAAAAGTAACAAATAAATAGAGCAGCAGTAAAATAACAATAGATAATAACAATGGATGGCAGAAAGCTTGGCCCCGGTGATGTACTGGGTGGTACGCACTACCCTCTGTAGTACCTTGCGGTCAGAGGCCGAGTAGTTGCCATACCAGGCAGTGATGCAACCCGTCAGGATGCTCTCAATGGTGCAGCTGTAAAACCTTTTGAGGATCTGAGGACCCATGCCAAATATTTTCAGTCTCCTGAGGGGGATTAGGTTTTGTCGTGCCCTCTTCACTACTGTCAAAGAACTTGAAGTTCTCAACCTGCTCCACTACAGCTCCGTCGATGAGAATGGGTGTGTGCTCGGTCCTCCTTTTCGGTCCTCCTTTTCGGTGTGCTCGGTTCTCCTTTTCCTGTAGTCCACAATCTCCTTTGTATTGATCACGTTGAGGGAGAGGTTGTTGTCCTTACACCACACGGTCAGGTCTCTGACCTTCTCCCTATAGGCTGTCTCGTCGTTGTCGGTGATCAGGCCTACCACTGTTGTGTCATTGGCAAACTTAATGATGGTGTTGGAGTTGTGCCTGGCCATGCAGTCATGACTGAACAGGGAGTACAGGAGGGGACTGAGCACACACCCCTGAGGGGCCCCAGTGTTGAGGATCAGCATGGCTGATGTGTTGTTACCTACCCTTACCACCTGGGAGCGGTCCGTCAGGAGGTCCAGGATCCAGTTGCAGAGGTGTTAAGTCCCAGGGTCCTTAGCTTAGTGGTGAGCCTTGAGGGCACTATGGTTTTGAACGCTGAGCTGTAGTCAATTAATAGCATTCTCACATAGGTGCTCCTTTTGTCCAGGTGTGAAAGGGCAGTGTGGAGTGCAATAGAGATTGCATCATCTGTGGATCTGTTAGGGCGGTATGCAAATTGGAGTGGGTCTAGGAATTCTGGGATAATGGTGTTGATCTGATCCATGACCAGGCTTTCAAAGCACTTCATGGCTACAGACGTGAGTGCTACGCGTCGGTAGTCATTTAGGCTACCTTTAGGTTACCTTAATGTTCTTGGGCACAGGGACTATGGTGGTCTGCTTAAAAAATGTTGGTATTACAGACTCAGACAGGGAGAGGTTAAAAATGTCAGTGAAGACACTTGCCAGTTGGTCAGTGCATGTCGGAGTACACGTCCTGGTAATCCGCCTTGTGAATGTTGGCCTGTTAAAAGGTCTTACTCACATCGGCTGTGGAGAGTGTGATCGCACAGTCGTCCAGAACAGCTGATGCTCTCATGCATGTTTCAGTGGAGATTTATCATGGAAGTAGAGAAGTACTCACTTTTGTATGACGCTAAAAAAAATGTGGTCTGGAGAGAGTTTGCAAAGACCATGTGCATTTCAGCTAAAGTATAACAACCCAATGTTCATTCTCTGGTATAAAATGAACTAGCTAGCTGAATGTGAATGGCATGTGTGCTGTATGATTTTTTTTTTATACAGAAATCCTCCGAAGCCAACAGTCACATGAGAAAATTAGGTGGAAAATTACTAGTATTTAAAAAATGTAAAAGTTTATGTTTTTTTGTTCACTGTTGAAGTAATGGTGGAATTGTACAATAGTTGTAAAGTGTTGAATGAATACACAAAACAAAGGAAGATGTTGTCAAAGTTGAACTTACTGTCCCATGTTGATGAATCAGGAAGGATTTTTTTTAACTACACACACGCACACGCACACGCACACGCACACACACACACACACACTCACACATAGTGCATCTAAGCAGGCCTAGTTACAACCATTATGTTCTGGAAGTCAATTCTGCCTGCCACAGATGTGAAATACTTTGTAAACTTTTCTCTGACAGAAACCGCCTCCTGACCTGCTCTGTTGGCCTGGATGGCTATGCTTCTCATGCCTTGCCTCATCCCTGCCCCACTCTGCTGTAGCCACATCTCCACATCACAAGGCTTTGTGAGGAAGTTATGGAGGATGCACATTGCAACCACTAGGGTATCAACCATGCATGGCAGTAGGTTGATTCCCTTGTAGAAGATCCTCCATCTGGCTGCAAGGATCCCTAATGCCTTCTCCTCTGTCGTTCTAGCTCGATAGAGACAATAGTTGAAGATTTATTTTTCGTAGCTGATGTTGTGCCCTGCATATGACCTCATCAGGTCAGGTTGTAGTGGGAAGGCAGTGTCCCCCACAATTGTGTTTGGTATATTTCCCAAATCTTCACCCCCAGGCAGAAAGGCATCTTGGGGCACCTGCAGGGTTTTTGACACCATTGCCCTTCCAAGTGGGGAGTTGGCATAGACTCCGCTGTCGCTGTTTCTCCCCAAATCCCCCACCTGAATAGCTGTGAAGTTGTATTTGGCATCCACAAGGGCGAGTAGCACCACAAAGACGGTTAATTTATAATTTAAAAAAATGTCTCCCTGAATTTGGAGGTTTGGTGATCATAATGTTTTCCATCATCCGATCCCAAACAATTGGGAAAGTCCCATTTTTCATGAACCTCTCTATGCTAGGGTGCGGTATTTTCAGGTCCGGATGAAAAGTGTGCCCAAAGTAAACTGCCTGCTACTCAGGCCCAGAAGCTGGGAAATGCATATTATTAGTAGATCTGGATAGAAAACACTCTGAAGTTTATAAAACTCGTTGAATAATGTCTATGAGTATAACAGAACTTATTTGGCAGGTGAAACCCCGAGGACAAACCATCCAGGAATTTGTTGTTGTTGAGGTGACAGTGTTTTCAATGATTTTCTATATGGATCTAGATTTCTAAGGCACGTGGTTGCAGTTCCTATTGCTTCCACTAGATGTCAACAGTCTGTAGAAATTGGTTGAGGTTTTTCCTTTGAGTAATGAAGAAGTAGCTATTTCCTATCTGGGTGGATAGCGCTCGACCTGAAGCTCGCTCCACTTTCACTTTATCCGCTATGGAATGCAGTTTATCCTGTCTTAATTTTTTATCTATTATTTACTTTACAAAATAAAGTTGGATTAGGAAAGTTGTTTGAAATGTTTGGACAAAGTTTACAGGTAACTTATTAGATAATGTGTAGTCATGTCAGGCGAGTTGGAACCGGTGTTTTTCTGAATAAAATGTGCCAAATAAATGGAAATTTTGGAGATATAACGACGGAATTTATCAAACAAAAGGACCATTTGTAATGTTTATGGGACATATTGGAGTGCCAACAGAAGAAGCTCTTCAAAGGTAAGGCATGAATTATATTGTTATTTCTGAGTTTTGTGTCGCGCCTGGCGGGTTAAAATATGATTGTCATGTGTTTGTTTGATGGGGTGCTGTCCTCAAATAATAGCATGGTTTGCTTTCGCCGTAAAGCCTTTTTGAAATCTGACATGGTGGCTGGATTAACAAGAAGTAAAGCTTTAATTTGCTGTATTGCACTTGTGATTATATGAAAGTTAAATATTTCAAATAATTTAATTTTAATTTGACGCTCTACCATTTCACCGGATGATGTCAAATCGATCCCATTAACGGGATTTGTTTCCTAAGAAGTTTTTAACAGGCAAAATAGATGTAAATTCTTCGTGGGTAGCTAGCTAACAATTCTTTGCGGCTAGCTAACAGTAGTACCTAGCCAGTTAGCCCTATTGACGTATTATGGGCTTGTTATATACGGTATGAGGCAGGTAAACATGCCAAAATGAAGACAGCATGTATTTATTAACATGTCAAGATAAAATATTGTAGGCAGGCAACATAGGAGATGTGAATAGGCAGCATTTAATTCCGGAGAATATTTTCTCTTGTCTAACTGCAAATTTCACAAATTTCACACACATTTTTTCTTAGTTGCGTCATATTTCTTTGCATACTTTCTGTTGAAGCTTGCATCGATGCATGCTTCAAAGTATGTGCAAACGGAGTACATATTCCAGAAGTGCCCTCCGTGCTCCATTTCGCATACTTCAATTTAGACTTATTCTCCGACCCTCTAGTGCTCCAATTTTGCGTGCTTGGAGCACGATAGCATGCATTTTGAGAAACACCCATTATGTGTGAGGATATAAGGAAGTGGGTTGAGAGCAATTCAATTACTGACCAAACGACACTGTGGATGAGTACAGCTGAACACAATGTACATCTGATGAGGCAGAGGCCTGTTAGATAAGAATGCACACAGATTGACTGCAAAAAGTACACTTATAGAACACACAAAAACATCCAGTACTGCATGTCATTACCTCACAGAACATCACTTCAGAGATGAAGTGGAAGTGGGTGTCTGTATCAAATGTCTTGATGAGTCTCTCAACTACAAATCATAATTTATTCAGACAAGAAAATTACCTCAATGTCTTCCTCAGTGATGAGGGCATCAACTCCGAGGTGGAGAGCAAGAGTTCTGGAAAATAGCATGTAATAAAATTCTATTTTTTTTGCTTAATTCTGCATCAACTACAGTGTAAGGTGACTCCAATAACATACCGGTCGTATGTCATCTTTGTCAACGCGTATTCTGCCAGAGACAGGCATGGTATCGATGAAGATGCCACAATGCTGACTCATCAAGTTCTCCGTGAACCTCGAATCTGTAATACATAAGCAACAATACTTACTACATTGCCTTGAAATAAATATTGATCACCCATATTTCTCAGTCTGAAAATCTTCTCACTCCAAAAGGTAGGCTATAAAATAGCTCAAGAGAAAGTGCAAGTCCAACTCTGCTCGCTTCAAACTACATCTAACATATTTGCTGATATAGCCCAGGAATACCGATATATTCTCACATGGCCCATTATATTAGGCTATGGTAATTTAACCTATTTCTTAGGTTATTTTTTATATTGCTTATACGGTGCAAAATTGCTGGGACCATGGCTGGCAAGTGAGCTTCGTCAAATACACCTAAAATAACATTGCAGGGTTGCCGTTGGGTTTGAGACCAATTCTGTGGAAAAAAATGAATACTGCACAGACCTCTACCTGGAGCACACAGGATGAGTATTTAAATAACATGACAAATTATTGAGCAGACAAAGACTGCAAAGTTGTCCGAATCTGTCGGATCCTGGTGCCATTGTGATGGATACACGGTGGTCCATTCCCTCAGATCCCAGACATTCCCGAAGGCATTGATGCAATAAAACAGAATTTGTTATTCAAGATACCACAGGCACAATTTCCCATGTTTTGGAACTGTAGTATGAAGAGGGTTGAGGTACCTTGGCGGGAGCCCTTTGAGCCGTACATTCTGGTCTGCTTGGACGCCACATCGAATACCTGTCAAATATATAAACCCATCAGTCTAATTCCTGTCTAAGCCAGGGGGGTGGTCTACTAAACTATATGGAATTGTTTTAAGAAGGTCATACCAAGGATCATTTAGCTATTTTCAAGAGAGGTTTCATTACTGCCACTTTTAGTGAGTTTGGTACACATTCGGTGGATAGAGAGACGTTTATTATGTTCAACATAGTAGGGCCAAGCACAGGAAGCAGCTATTTCAGTAGTTTAGTTGGAATAGGGTCCAGTATGCAGCTTGAAGGTTTAGAGGCCATGGCTAGATGTTCTTTACCATTCGGCCATCAGATTTGCCACCAATGCTCCTCATAGGACACATCATTGCACTCCATACTCCTCTGTAAACTGGTCATCTCTGTATACCTGTCGCAAGACCCGCTGGTTGATGCTTATTAATAAAACCCTCTTAGGCCTCACTCCCCCCTATCTGAGATATCTATTGCAGCCCTCATCCTCCACATACAACACCCGTTCTGCCAGTCACATTCTGTTAAAGGTCCCCAAAGCGCACACATCCTTGGGTCACTCGTCTTTTCAGTTCGCTGCAGCTAGTGACAGGAACAAACTGCAACAAACAACCAAACTGGACAGTTTTATCTCAATCTCTTCATTCAAAGACTCAATCATGGACACTCTTAATGACAGTTGTGGCTGCTTTGCGTGATGTATTGTTGTCTCTACATTCTTGCCCTTTGTGCTGTTGTCTGGGCCCAATAATGTCGGTACCATGTTTTGTGCTGCTACCATGTTGTGCTGCTGCCATGTTGTGTTGCTACCATGCTGTGTTGTCATGTATTGCTGCCTTGCTATGTTGTTGTCTTAGGTCTCTCTTCATGTAGTGTTGCGTTTTCACTCTTGTAGTGATGTGTGTTTTGTCCTACACTGTTTGTATTCTGCAATATTCCCAGTCTTCTTGCCATTGTTAAATGCAGTGGTTCGCACATTCAGTTTTGCACTAATGCTGCCATCTATCCACGGTTTCTGTTTAGGATAGATTTAATAGTCACAGTGGTAGGTTTTAATAGTCACAGTGGGTACAACATCTCCTATACACTTCCTGATAAACTCAGTCACCGTATCAGTATATTCGTCAATGTTAGTCTCGGAAGCTACCCGATCTAAACAGATCTAAACAATCTTGATGCGTGGATTCCAATTGGTCAGACTAGCGTTGAATAGTCCTTAGCACAGGTACTTCCTGTTTGAGTTTCAGCCTATAGGAAGGGAGGATCAAAATGGAGTCGTGGTCAGATTTTCTGAAAGGAGGGTGAGGGAGGAGGGCCTTGTAGGCATCCCGGAAGTTGGAGTAGCAGTGGTTGAGTGTTTTAGCAGCACGAGTACTACAGTCGATTTGTTGATAGAACTTCGACAGCCTTTTTCTCAAATTTGCCCCACCCCCTCCGTTCTGCTTCCCGGAGAGATATTTATTCCTGTCTGCACGATGAACTGAGAACCCAGCTGGCAGGACGGACTTAGACAGTATATCCAGAGGAAGCCATGTTTCTGAGAAACAGAGTATGTTACAATCCCTGATGTGTCTCTGGAAAGAAATCTTCACCCTGAGCCCGTCAACTTTATTATCCAGAGACTGAACATTTGCGAGTAATATACTCGGAAGTTGCGGGTGGTGTGCGCGCCTCCTAAGTCGGACTAGAAGACCACTCCGACTACCTCTCCTCCATTTTGGGTCAGTCTCTAGAATCAGTTCAATTGCCTTGGGGGGTGCGAACAAAGGATCCGCTTAGGGAAAGTCATAGTCCTGGTCGTAATGCTGGTAGTGCTGGTTAGTTACCACCACTCTGATATCCAATAATTCTTTCTGGCTGTATGTAATAACAGAAAACATTTTCTGGGCTAATAATGTAATACTGCAAAGTTTCCTAAGAGCAAGAAGCACGGCAACCGTCTTTGTTGGCGCCATTTTTCCCACACGCCACTTTTGTATTTACTTTTATATGATAACACCTTGTGTTATATAACTGTTGATGCTGGATTTATGTGTTTTGTTCCCTCTGCCCACTAGTCTCTGGTTCTCCCTAGACTGAGTGAGGCAGATTTACTGATAACACGGTCTAGGGCGACACCTTGTGACGCTTCACTGTGATATCAGTTGTGTGAGAATATTGGAACACAAACTGCCTGATGATTAAAAAGCATGATTATTGCACAGGTGCATCTTGTGCTGGGGACAATAGAAGGCCACTCTAAAACGTGCAGTTTTGTCACAATGCTCCAGATGTCTCAAGTTTAGAGTGAGCGTGCAATAGGCATGTTGACTCCAGAGAGGTTGCCAGAGAATGTAATGTTAATTTTTCTACCATAAGCAGCCTCCAACATCATCTTAGAGAATTTGCCAATACATCCAACTGGCCTCAAAAACGTAGCAGTGTGGTGATGTTAGGATTCAAATCAGATTTTGTCAGAGAAATGATAGAAATAGGCGATGTTTAGCAATTTGTGGATGTGTTAACTAGTGAATACCCTGTTTGCCTGTCAGCCTTTTTTTCCTATGACAACAGAGAAATGCAGGGCAGGATCAACTAGGGAATCATTGTGTAATGTGAGCATCCACGTCCTGGGGTTGAGGATGGACGGAATTAAAGATTTGGGACAAGGAAATCGGTAAATGTGAGCACGTCCAAGTTGTTAAGCCATGTAGTGTATGCCCAGCATTAGCTGTATCTAGGTTGCAGACTCCAGGTGGCGTATGCATCAAGATTCTCTTTGTCTTGTAGATTACTAAGATTGCATTAACAGATGGAGCCTGATACTCTTGAGATGCTTTGCACATATGGCCCCAGGTTGCTGTGTTGCCATGACCTTGGACTAGAACTAGACCAGTACCCTTTTCCATGGTTAGTCTGTCAAAATATTATCTCCCAAGTTAAATGAGGAACATACAGATGTCGGATCTTAACTTGATCACTCTTTTGTCGCTGAGAATTCAAATGAGCCTTGTTGAGAAGGCTGAACATGAGCAGTTCTCTTTCTTTCTGTGCAGGGGCAGTCGAATCAATGGGATCAGGGCTCTCAAAATAAGGTTCTCTTGCTCACTCAAATGCTAAGCTTAGGTTCTATTACCGCAAGATTCAAATGTACAAAAATGTAACTGAAATCATACACATCAACAACCGTCGTTTTATATAGCTTAATAACAAGATTGATACATATCCGAAGGTTACGAATGTCCTGTCAAAATTGAGTTCAATCGTGGCCTCTGGTGGTCTAGTGATTAGGGTGCACGTATAAGCCTACCTTGTCGGCGTGTGTTCGATTCCAGCACACACCCTTCTGGCACAAATAACAGTCCTCCGATTGACTTGATGTAGATGCACATTTTAAATACGCTCAAAAAATGTGGGCTTCAACTATAGTTCTAAGATCCTCAAAGATCCTTGAAGAATCTTAGGGATCTTGGCAATAAAAAACAGCCCCAAAAGGTTAGGGTTCAGCTAGGGTTAGGGCTTGGGTTCATCGAGGAATCCCCATTTGTTACTGGAGTTCTTTGGGGAGCTTCGAAATTGCAGCTGAAAACATTCATGCCAAGTTTGAATGAGGCAAAAGGTAAAAGTTGGGTTGATGTTTGGTTCTGAATATATATCTAAATAATTAATATAATAATATAAAATACTAATGCATAACAAAGACAATTATGGTCTTCTGTGAATAGCTTCCATGACATTAGCTGTCAAGTTAGCTAGCTACTTTAGTTCAGAAGAATGAACGTAAACATTAGAAAGCCGGGTTTGACTGTTGTATGAGCTAGCTAGCTAACGTTATGTCCAACTAGGCAGACCTAGGTTTGTATTATTTACTGAACGACATTCTGCCCCATATATTGTATATTATTTCCGTAAAGCCAGCATGGCTTTACACTCAGTAATGTACATTTCCAATCTAGAGCAGTTCTCTCACTTTTGTGAGAATTAACTAGCTATGAGATGTCACGACAAATTTATATATAAAAAGGTGAGTAATCTCTATTTCACATATAAAAAGGTGATTAAACTATGTTTACATGCATTTACCCTCCATTACATCCCTGGTTGGGTCTAGCAAAACCTATCCATAAACATCCATATCCTGCCAGGCAGAATGGAATCGACATTTGCCAAGCACTTTAAATATCAATGTGACGTTTGGCGGTGCCAAACTACCACTCAGCCAGGCAGTTCTGTACCTGCCTGGCTGAGTGGCAGTGTGGGTGGAATGAGCGAGCTCGGCTGGCAACCAGAGCGCGAAACACGTGAGGAAATTAAACTCAGCAGTTAATTTGCAAGACCAATACATTTTTAAAATATTTTTCGTAGTTTTTAAGTACCAATTTGAGAACATTTCAGATTTTCAAGCAATTTCAGAGTGCTACATTTTGAAGTACTTTAAGCACCTTGTGCTGTCTTAGATTATTTTAAAACCTCCATTGTCGGCTATTTTATATACACTACATGACCAAAAGTATGTGGATACCTGCTCGTCGAATATCCCATTCCAAACTCATGGCCATTAATATGGAGTTGGTCCCCCCCTTTGCTGCTATAACAGCCTCTACTATTCTGGGAAGGCTTTCCACCAGATGTTGAAACATTGCTGCAGGGACTTGCTCGTATTCAGCCACAAGAGCATTAGTGAGGTCGTGCACTGATGTTGTGCGATTAGGCCTGGCTAGCTGTCGGCGTTCAAATTCATCCCAGATATCATCGATCAGGTTAAAGTCAGGGCTCTGTGCAGCCCAGTCAAGTTCTTCCACACCGATCTCAACCAACCATTTCTGTATGGACCTCGCTTTGTGCACGGGGGCATTGTCACGCTGAAACATAAAGGGGCCTTCCCCAAACTGTGGCCACAAATTTGGAAGCACAGAATAATCTAGAATGTCATTGTATGCTGTAGCGTTAAGAGTACCCTTCAATGGAAATAAGGCCCCAGACCATTATTCCTCCTCCACCAAACCTTACAGTTGGCACTATGCATTTTTGTTGGAAAGATTGCATCCTATGACGGTGCCACATTGAAAGTCACTGAGCTCTTCAGTAAGTCCATTCTACTGACAATGTTTGTCTATGGAGATTGCATGGCGGTGTGCTCGATTTTGTACACCTGTAAGCAACGGTTGTGGCTGAAATAGCCAAATCCACTCATTTGAAGGGATGTCCACATACTTTTGTATATATAGTGTATGTGCTGTAGGTTTGGGTGAACACGTGGTTCAGCTTGGCATGTAAGCCCACTGGGTAGAGTTACATGATATATGAAGCCTTTTTATGATGTTCTGTGTCGCTGAACGGAGAGACATAAAAATGACGAATAGTCCTCAGTACTCTGTCCTGGTAATCAAGTCGATGCCTGCGTTGATTGATGACCCGTCTCCCGACAGGTTTTACAGGAGCAGAATAGCGTCTTTTACACACTCCTTGAGATCTAGGTAAACCCAAATGGCACCCTGTTCCCTTTATAGTCCGCTACTTTTTACCAGCACCAAGGCAATAAACTATGAAGGTTATAGTTTGCCAATTGGGATGCAAACTATGTCTTGATACTATAACTTAATTATTCTTGTACAAGCTCACAGATTCAGGGAGCATGGAAATTAAATGTGAACTCTCCTGAACTCCACCTGATCCGCTAGTCTACAGAAAGAAATACCATGATAAATTCTTTAAAACAATCAAAGCAAAGCCCTCCAAGTCACTGAACTAGTTGGCTTTATTAGATTTTGGATCATCATTTTTGGATCATAGTGTATGTGAGATCAGTGTAATTTCCAAGCATTTAGCAACATCATTCATTTTCTAAATATCACTAGTTTCAGGAAACGAAAGATACTAAGTCCAAAGTTATCCTATTTACACATTAGGTTGTATTTTCACATACATTTTTACATGTGAAAAATCGCATTTTCACATGTGAAATAGCTATTTTCACACAGTGAGCTGAAAATGTCACAAAAAAGCTAGAGGCATATGTTTGGTCAGTTGTTCACATGTGAAACCATATCTTCACATGTATTAAATTAAGAGTTCACATGTTACACAACACAAAAAACAAACATGTGGTACATAACATTTTTTTAAACAACTTTCACGTGGAATTTCAAATTCTGTAACAATATTCTGTAAAAAGGTAACGAAGCCTACCTGAGTATAGTATTTCTAGTTGGGCCGACATGTTTTTAAAGGGTGACTGCACTTCCTGATTTTCCTAATTTTGAAGATTACTCAGTAAGGAATGCTAGCATGTGGTTAGATGTGGGTGTGTTATGTTAGCATATCATACCCTGGCAGGTACTGTTGTTTGTCCCTCCTGAGTCTCCGTAGCAACAACATAGCCACTTCCTAAAAATATACATTTCCCTAAAATAGTAATAATTATTCTAAGAAAAGAATCAAGAAATCTGTAATTTATTTAATGCTTTTTTGCCAAGGAGGATTTAGTCACGCAATTTCAGATCTAGCTAAGGTTTTTGGTCAAATTACAAAATGTACATAAAACCAGTCAGTGCACTGCCATACAGTCTATCTAGTCTGGAAAGTCTGGCTGTGAAAACAATGTATTATAAACTCTGGATTGTTAATGCTATGTACTGGCCAATGAGAGGCTTTGAATCCACCAGTCGGCAATATTGACACTCCCCAGTACGAGCAGTCCTCCATAATAATGTGTGACGATGTGCGCTGAGAGTCGGGAAGCAAGTTCAGGAAGTGAGTGTTTTAATAAATAAACACAACATAATACAAAATAAAAAACCACGAACAACGCACAGACATGAAACAGAAACAATAACGCCTGGGGAAGGAACCAAAGGGAGTGACATATATAGGGAAGGTAATCAGGGAAGTGATGGAGTCCAGGTGAGTCTGATGATGGTGACAGGTGTGCTCCATAACGAGCAGCCTGGTGACCTAGAGGCCGGAGAGGGAGCACACATGACAGAATGAATGGAATTCAGCAGTATTTCAATTAAAAGGACCAAAAAAAGATTGAGTGGGAACAGCAACATTCGTACTCTCAACAACAAAATATATATATATTTTTTTAGCTCCATTATACAATTTATAAATTGAAAGTATGCATTAAGGTGTCTGTAATACAATAAATGTGTCAAAAACGAATGTAGACATTAATAAATGCATTTCCATAACTTCCTAACTGTCACTTTCTGACCTTTATTTCCTTTGTTTTGTCTTTATTTAGTATGGTCAGGGTGGGAAGTCTATGTTTGTTTTCTATGTTTGGTTTCTGTTTCGGCCTAGTATGGTTCTCAATCAGAGGCAGGTGTCGTTAGTTGTCTCTCATTTAGAATCATACTTAGGTTGCCTGGGTTTCACTTTTGAGTTGTGGGTGTTTGTTGCCACACGGTACTGTTTCGCTTTTTGTTCATGTTCACGTTTATTGTTTTGTATTTCATAGTGTTCAGTTTATATCTTAAAATAAACGTTATGGACACTTACCACGCTGCGCATTGGTCTCAGAAGAGGAGGAGGAACGCCGTTACACTAAATCCTTTTTCCATACAGCACCCCCTGTCAGTCATCCAGGTTTTTATACACATTGGGCTGCACACTCGGGACTGATTTCTGAGAACAATAACATGTCTAACAACTTCATCATCTGCAAGCTATCAAACTATCGTAAATAAAGCACAAGCAACACGCTGTTCATCCAACTCTTGTGTTTGTCAATGAAGCTAGCAAGTAGTAACTAAGGTACATTGAGCACCCAGGCCACAATCAGCTTATCAAGTGTTTGTATTTGTATTTATTATGGATCCCCATTAGATGCTGCCAAGTCAGCAGCTACTCCTCCTGGGGTCCGGCAAAATTAAGGCAGTTATACCATTTTAAAAACATTACAATACCTTTATTACAGAATTCACAACACACTAAGGTTGTGCCCTCAGGCCCATACTCCACTACCACATATCTACAACGCAAAATCCATGTGTGCATGTGTGTATAGTGCGTGTGTTATCATGTGTTTGTGTCTGTGCCTATGTTTGTGTTACTTCACATTCCCCGCTGTTCCATAAGGTGTAATTCTACCTGCTTTTTAAATCTGATTCTACTGCTTGCATCAGTTATCTGATGTTGAATAGAGTTCCATGTAGTTATGGCTCTATGTAGTACTGTGCTTTTCCCATAGTCTGGACTTGGGGACTGTGAAGAGACCTTTGGTGGCATGTCTTGTGGGGTATGCATAGGTGTCCGAGCTGTGTGCTATTATTTTAAACAGGCAGCTCGAAACCTTCAGCTTATCAACACCGCTTAAAAAAAACAAGTAATGAGGAAGTCAATGTCTCTTCCACTTTGAGCCACGAGAGATTGACATGCATGTCGTTAATGTTAGCTCTCCGTGTACTTTTAAGGGCCAGCCGTGCTGCACTGTTCTGAGCCAACTGCAATTTTCCCAAGTCCCTCTTTGTGGCATCTGACTACACGACTGAACAGTAGTCCAGGTGCGACAAAACCAGGACCTGTAGGACCTGCCTTGTTGATAGTGTTGTTAAATTTATTATGGACAGACTTCTCCCCATCTTACCTACTGTAGTATCAATATGTTTTGACCATGACAGTATACAATCCAGGGTTACTCTACGCAGTTTAGTCACCTCAACTTGCTCAATTTCCACATTATTCATTACGAGAGGTGGTTGAGGTTTAGGGTTTAGTGAATGATTTGTCCCAAATACAATGCTTTTAGTTTTGGAAATATTTAGGACTAAGTTATTCCTTGCTACCCATTCAGAAACGAACTGCAGCTCTTTGTTAAGTGTTTCAGTCATTTCATTTACTGTAGTAGCTGACGTGTATAGTGTTGAGTCATCCGCATACGTAGACCCACTGGCCTTACTCATAGCCAGTGGCATGTCTTTATTAAAGATTTTAAAAAGCAAGGGGCCTAAACAGCTACCCTGGGGAATTCCTGCTTCTACCTGGATTATGTTTGAAAGGCTTCCATTGATGAATAAATACCCTCTGTGTTCTGTTAGACAATTAACTCCTTATCCACATTATAGCAGGGGGTGTAAAGCCATAACACCTACTTTTTCCAGCAGCAGACTAGGATCAGTAATGTCAAAAGCTGCACTGGTCTAACAAGACAGCCCCCACAATCAGTTTATGCTTCTACATCTGCATTTCTTGCTGTTTGAGGTTTTAGGCTGGGTTTCTGTCCAGCACTTTGACATCGGCTGATGTGAAAAGGGCTTTATAAATACATTTGATTGATTGATCATCAATTTCTCTCAGCCAATCATCAGTCGTGTGTGTAAGTACCGTGCTTGTTGAGTGTCCTTCCCTATATGTGTGCTGAAAGTTTGTTTACTGTGAAATAACATTGCATCTGGTCAAACACATGTTTTCCCAGAAGTTTACTAAGGGTTGGTAACAGACTGATTGGTTGGCTATTTGAGCCAGTAAAGGGGGCTTTACTATTCTTGGGTAGCGGAATGACTTTAGCTTCCCTCCAGTTCTGAGGGCACACACTTTCTAGTAGGCTTCATTTGAAGATGTGGCAAATAGGAGTGGCAATATTGTCTGCTACTCGGGTCTCCGGTGTGAGAAACAGTCACTTTGCAAACAGAGCCACTAATAGTCGGCAGAACCCAGAAGATGAGGCTGACACAGCAGTACTTGAGACGGTGTTTTAATAAAGTAAAAAGGAAAGTTCTTCAGGCAAAAATATAAATCCACAACGTCAGTAATTCCAAGAGAAAAATGTAATCCTCCAAGTCAAAAGGTAAATCCACAAGGTGGTAGGTACAGCAGAAAAAAGCCTCAAAAGATAATCAGAAATAAATAAACGAGAACAAAAACAGAGTACCACAAGAGAATCCAACTGGAGCAACAAATGTTCACAGCATCGCTGGGTGCTAACATTCAAACACAGAGCAAAGAACTGAGGAAAACTAAGTGTTTAAATACATTCCAGGGAAACGAGGCACAGGTGCAAATAATAACTGGAAACAAGGGAAAACAAAAGGGTCAAAAAGCACAATGGGGGCATCTAGTGGCCAAAACTTTTGCCTTTCATAATTTGGTCCGAAATACTTGAATGTGTAGTGTCAGCGTTTATTTCTGGCATGTCATCCCTAAGTTTGTTTATCTTGCCAACGAAAATGTAATTAAAGTACTTGGCAATATCAGTGAGTTTTGTGATAAATGAGCCATCAATGATTTAATGAATGGTGGAGCTGAGTTGTCTTTTTTCCCCAAAATCTCATGTAAGGTGCCCCAAAGCTTTTTGCTATCATTCTTTATATCATTTATCTTTGTTTCATAGTATAGTTTATTTTTATTTAGCTTAGTCACATTATTTCTTAATTTGCAGTATGTTTTCCAGTCAGTTGGGCTGACAGATACCTTTTGCCTCATCCCTCTCAACCATACAATTCCTCATCAATCCAAGGGGATTCAACAGTTTTTACAGTCATTTTCTTAATGGGTGCGTGCTTATTAGAAACTGGAATAAGCAATTCCATAAATGTGTCTGGTTGCTCCTCATTACATACCACAGACCAGCAAATATTTTTTACATCATCAACATATGGATCACGACAAAACTTATTGTACGACCTCTTATACACTATATTAGGACCAGCCTTTGGAACTTTGGTTTTCCTAGATACAGTATGGCTATTATATTGTGATCATTACATCCTATGGATTTGAATACTGATTTAAAGCAAATTTATGTGGCATTAGTAAAGATGTGATCAATACATGATGATTTCATTCATGTGCTGTTTGTAAATACCCTGGTAGGTTGACAACCTGAACCTGGTTGCAAGTCATTGGCGAGTGTGCTTCCATCTGGCAGTGTTTCATAGGGAATCATGTTACAAAACAGGTCTTGGGGAGGACAAAAGATGCTTTCCAATGGGTTTTGGAATATTGAAAAGTTGCAGTTAGAATACAAGTGCGCTCGGATCATCTCAATTCTCATTTTGCCCCAAAAAGTGGTACACTCAGGTGATTGACAATATCAAATACAGGGCTTAGGGCCAAGAGTTATATTAACCATAATATTGGTGACATGTTGTCTTATGTAAACAAGTCTGAGGTGCTGCTTTTTGGGCAGGTCTGTCTCACTCTGGAGGTTCTGGCTGCTATGATTTCATAGACAATGTGCTGCATCAGAAAGTACAGTATTCACATCCCTTGACTTTTCCCATATTTTGAGGTGTCACAGACTGAATTTACAATGGATTAAGTAGGGATTTTTTTGTCACTGGCCTACACACACAAAAAAACATTTTTGTCAAAGTGGACATCACAAATTAATAAAAAATAAAAAGCATGAATGTCGAGTCAGTAAGTATTCAACTCCTTTGTTATGGCAAGCCTAAATCAATTCAGCTGTACAAATGTAACAAGTCAAATGTAACAGGTCCCTCAGTTGATGAGTGAATTTCAAACACAAATTCAACCATAAAGACCAGGGAGGTTAGGGCACCTATTGGTAGATAAAAAGCAGACATTGAATATCCCTTTGAGCATGTTATTAATTACACTTTGGATGGTGTATCAATACACCCAGTCACTACAAAAATAAAGGCGTCCTTCCTAAATCAGTTGCCGACGAGGAAGGAAAATGCTCATGGATTTCAACATGATGCAAATGGTGACTTCAAAACAGTTAATGGCTGTGATAATCGAAAACTGAGAATGGATCAACAACATTGTAGTTACTCCACAATACTAACATAATTGACAGAGTGAAAGAAGGAAGCCTGTACAGAATAATACACTTTCCAAAACATGCATCCTGTTTGCAACATGAAAATTACCAAAGTAATTTACTTTTTGTCCTGAATACAAAGTGTTAGAACAATGAGACAAATATTTAACCGGATGTATACAGTGGGGCAAAAAAGTATTTAGTCAGCCACCAATTGTGCAAGTTCTCCCACTTAAAAAGATGAGAGAGGCAGGTGCCAAACAGTTCAAACAGGTGCCATTAATACAGGTAACGAGTGGAGGACAGAGGAGCCTCTTAAAGAAGAAGTTACAGGTCTGTGAGAGCCAGAAATCTTGCTTGTTTGTAGGTGACCAAATACTTATTTTCCGCCATAATTTGCAAATAAATTCATTAAAAATCCTACAATGTGATTTTCTGGATTTTCTTCCCTCATTTTGTCTGTCATAGTTGAAGTGTACCTATGATGAAAACTACAGGCCTCTCTCATCTTTTTAAGTGGGAGAACTTGCACAATTGGTGGCTGACTAAATACTTTTTTGCCCCACTGTAAATGTGAAGCATCCGGTTGGTGTTTCCTCTCACTTCCAAATATGGTAGTGAGAGGAAGCCCTGTGGCCGGCAGTGGGAGAAGATGGAGCTAGGTGGATTTTGGCCTACATTCTGCAAGTTTTTTTCATCAATGAAACATTTGATCGCCATACAGTTTCCTGTTGCCCAAAAAATAATCTGTAACAGAGTGCACTTAGTTTGGTAGACTTGACTTACCTAATTGTTTATAGAGATAAGTTTGTTTAGGACGAGTGCACTAGATAGTGGATGTTTTCCTAATGATCGTTATGTACATTCAGTAAGGCACAAATGGTCTTCATCCTCTTCTTGGCAGTAGCTAGCTAGCTTGTCCCAAATAGATATTTAGCTGGCTAGCTAATTCACAACGCACAAAAAATTGCTAGAAATCAATGTCTTTGCAAGTTTTGCCACTACTAGTATTCATCTGTAAATCAACTTCTTTTTCACGATAAGAAACATACGTCATCAATAAATACCTTGTTTACTGTAAAATGTCCAGTTTCCAACAGACGTTGAAAGGTATGTAATAAATAATGAGAAGATGCATTTGGAGTAATTATTGCATGGTGAGGCACACGTCGTTGGCTGTGTAATCAGTAGTGGTGTTGTATCCATGACTACCCATCAAAACAATCACCAAAGTAATGATCACTGATAGATAAAACATGGTAACTGCCAGTAATGAAACAAAACTATAGCTGGGTTTAACACTAGCATGAGGCAGAATGGCTAGCTAACGTTAATTTACCAATGTGTCCAGCTATATTACATCCAAGACTATCCCAGGGTATGCTGCACAATCAATAGAAGCCATCATTTGTGACACTGGGTCATTGCAAAACAATTTATCGAACTGTAGAAAACCATTAAGTACCTCTTAAATTGTGGTAGATGTCTGTAAAATATTATATAGGCAACTACTTATGTTCTGTTGCCCTATGATCAGATTAGGTCAGAATATCATAAAATATAGTCTACTATAATTATATGCATCTTCAGAAAATAGACAAAACTTAAAAGGTTGGACATTTATTAAATGCCTGTTAACATGGTGAAAAATATAGAACATATAGAAACCATGAAAGTAGAGCACTTGACCACAACCTGGAAGAACACATTGCGCATGCATCCCTTCAATAGGAAAATGGTACAAAATAAGACATACACCATGTGTAGCATTAGAGCGTGCTTCACAAGATCAATCAGGTTTAAGAGGGAAGCAGCTGAAAATGTTTCATGGGATAGGGTAACATGTGGGTCTTTATTCTACTGTTTAATAGGACAGGATAAAGTGTGGGTCTTTATTCTATAATGTGTTCTCTGTGGTTGGGGGTGTTGCTAGTCAGGCAATGGTTGTTATGGTGGTGTCTCACAGAGAAGAATGTGTCAGTTTTGATTGAAGATAAGGAGTGTGACATTGACCGCAGAAGTCTGAAGACTGCAGGGATGGAGTCCATATACACTACTAACTATAGCGGGACATGATCAGTGAGAATGTAAGGTCCTCATTTGGATAGTGGTCACAGGAGTAGCAAGAAAGACTGCCTTTCTTATGACTTCTGGAGTCTACGTCATACTCCTCTTACACATTCAGAAAGAAAAACAACATGGCAGCTGTTTAAATAAACTGTAGAGTACTATTAAAAACAATCAGGGTGAATAACAGGGATAGGGGACATAACCATAAACTATTATCTACAAACTACAATATACTACCACAGATGTTATAACAACCACTACACTACTAAATGAATTAGCAACTAGAAACTTCAAAGTGTTTTCTATCAAATGCTACCAATTATATGCATATCCTAGCTTCTGGGCCTGAGTAACAGGCAGTTTACTTTGGGCACGTCAGTCAGGCGGAAATTCAGGATACTGCCCCCTAGCCCTAAGAAGTTATCCCTGCAAATAAATTCATTAAAAATCCTACAATGTGATTTTCTGGATTTTCTTCCCTCATTTTGTCTGTCATAGTTGAAGTGTACCTATGATGAAAATTGCAGGCCTCTCTCATATTTTTAAGTGGGAGAACTTGCACAATTGGTGGCTGACTAAATACTTTTTTGCCCCACTGTAGGTATGTGTATGTATATACAGTATGTGTATATGTATGCATGCGTGTACGGATAAATATATTTAACAAAAACATATATGGGGGATTGGAAATGATGCAGACAATTACATTGATGGAACCAATATTCTTTCCGAAATATGAAGCTGATCCACACAACTGTTAACAACAAAAATGTAAATACTTATTGCACATATCTGCCATCTGTCTTTACTGTCATGATAAATGTATATAATATATAGGGTGTGGAAAATATGTTAAGTGTCATTTGTAGTACCTCTCTTGCATTTTGTAGCTCAGATTTCTGGCAGTAATGGTGCCAAGTCGACAGTGTGGTGGATGCTACCTTTGCATTCTGTCAATGTCTTGCCATCACCACAGCACCATGTGGATGTAATAACCATGGAAGTATGTAATGTTATAGCCCAGATGAGACTTTGATATATCTGTTCTTTCTTGCACAGTATTTACTTAATTTAAATGTAAAGTTAATGCTTCAAACAGGGCCACGAGTGAGACGCCACAACGGGCCAACAGTGCCAAGGTAAGAGCATAACTGTTACCAACTTAAATGTATATACTTATTGGAAATATCTGCAATCGGTCTTTAATCTTTTCATTATGTTACATATTTACAATGTTGTTGTTTTATACAACGGGTGGGTCTAATCCTTAATGCTGATTGGTTAAAACCACATTCCAGTCGGTATCTGTTCCAGAAGTTACCACAAGCTAAATATATGACATTAAAATGCCTATTTACTCTGTTCCACCTGACTGCGCAATCCACTGTCTACTCAGCCCAGCCAGGCAATTTATAAACTTGATCTCCACTATAAAAGCTTGCTGTCTCTCTCTCTGACATTTGCAACATTGTTTCAATATTCAAATTAGATCTCCAGCTGTCCCATAGTAATGAACTTGTTGGGATTCGGGACAAGATAAATAGGCAGGCAGCGTTTCTCAGCCAGTCGAAATAATGAATCAGCTGGCATCATTTTTATGGATATATGCAAAGAAATGTAAACTGAAAAAAGCTAAAACAAAACAAAGTGCAGCTAGTTAGCAGTCTTTCCAGTTTCAGTTTGAACCGATTGTCTTAGCTGGGTTGTTGGCTAGCTCCTCTGAACAAGTGTCCTGACGAGTGAGCACCTTTCCTATGCCAGGCGAAATCGCGGCTCATTTGCTCAATCTTATGGATGTATCCAAATAAATGTCACTAGAAAACAGCTTAAACAAATGGAAAAGTTTTTCTGGCTTCACTTTTTGACGTGACTGTACATTAGCCGTAGTTGGCTAGCTAGCAAACAAGAGATTAGAACGTTGCCAGACAGTATGGTAATGGCACATTTAGAACGAAAACTGGGTTGCATCCATAGATACGGAACAAACAGACTGAATGACTAGGTCGCGTCTCTGGTAACCGAACCGATAGAACGAATGACCAGGCGGCTTGAGTAGCAACCCTAGATTTGTGTGGGGACTATATATTGCGGAAGGATGAAATAGTATGAATGAATTCATTCAAATAATGTATTTAATGAAAATATGTCAATCGTTATTTGAATTTGTTGGAGAGACCGTTGTATAAAAGTGATCATGCCCTCGACTTCGTCTCAGGCCTAGCAACACCCATGCCAATATATCCTCCAAACACCGGCTTCTCTGGCATTATCACTTAAGAATGAATTAGATTTGACTGGATTAGATTTTTTAGTCACTAGTGGATCCAGGAGACCAGGACTGCCCTGGTTATCTGTTATTTTGCACACACATTATTTTACAGTATTTTTCCAAATGAACATAGAGTTCAATGCACCTTTAAATAATAAAAAGTAATAAATATATATACAATTACGTGGCGATAGGGAGGAGGCATGCCGCTGGCTTGATGCTAAAAAAGTGTATTGCCTCCGACTAGCAGCTGTAGTGTTGCTGGCCGGGAGAATGGCAGGTCATGGGCGGGTGAGATGCGTGAGGAATACGGCACGTGAATGGCAGGAGCACGGCTGCGGCATATCGCTAAGGCCTGTGAATGAGGCAATGGACAAAAAAGCTGTCGCACAACCCCTCTGGAGGGACGCCGGCCTCAAGATTGCTCATTGCTAACTGGTTGCTAGCTAGCTAAACAAAAGATTCAAAGTTAAAGTGTATTGTTAGCTAGTTCATGTTAGCTGGCTGGCTCACTGTATTATCTGTTTAGAAAATATTATTTGTATCTCAGGAAGCAATTTGCATTGCTAGTTATAGCCTAATGTTAGCTAGCTAACTAACATTGAACCTAGTTGATTACCTTTAACTGGCTATGACAATCGGTTAGTATTGCTAGTACTGGGATTATGGTTAATTGTTTAGCTAGCTAGCTAGCTAGATGCGTAAACAAAAGACTACTCTTTGCCAGATGATTACATGACCCATCAAGTTAGCTAGGTGTGTCTGGCGGTGATTAGGGCCATCTATTGTATAATAATGCTAAAGTATTTGTATCACAAATGAGTCTTTCAGCATCAGTAGAACACACCTGACTCTCCTCTACCAGTCATACAAGGAGAATGGTCAAATGTGGAGAGAATTGCTGCCCCACATCTTGAGCACTAAGCCTAGGACAGACCTGTGCTGGCAGTGTGGGAAGAACAACTATCGTGTCTTCAGATCTGCCAATCTGCCAGAAGCTGTTAAATTAGTCAAGCTGAAGAAGCAGCATCTCCTGCTTGTTCAGAGTGAGCGCTCTGTCTACCAGAAGATGGTTGCTGACTGCAAGACAACCTGGCAAGACCTGCAGTTGTCTCTGAATGTGTTTGTTTTTTTATGACCGTGGTTTTCTTTCTGCTTGCATTTTTTATTTATATTGATTTGTGTATTTTCTGTAATTTATGTAATTCAGGGCTCATCTGTAAAAGAGACCGTGGTCGCAGTAAGACTCCCTGATAAGTTAAAGGTAATATATATATATATATACAGTGCATTTGTAAAGTATTCAGACTCCTTGACTTTTTACACATTTTGTTACATTACAGACTTGTTCGAAAATGAATTTAAAAAATAAGAATAATCTCCTCAATCTACACACAATACCCCATAATCAGGCGAAAGAGTTCAATCTTGGTTTCATCAAACCAGATAATCTTGTTTTTCATGGTCTGTAAGTCCTTTAGGTGCCTTTTGGCAAACTCCAAGCAGGCTGTCATGCGCCTACTCCTGAGGAATGGCTTCCGTCTGGCCAGACTACCATAAAGGCCTGATTGGTGGAGTGCTGCAGAGAATCAATCGCTCCGCCCTCAACTTCCGGATTTTTATCCTTGCTGTTGTGCTACTTGGCTATCTGCCAAACATTTTGGTTTTTATCCTTGCTCAACGTCTTTCATTCAACTTTTTCCCCCGGGCGCTTTATCTGGTTCTATAGGACCTCCGCCAGCCGAAAAAGCTAGGTAGTAGCATTAATACTGTGCCATCTAATTGCAGTCGCTGTACTCATAATATACAGGAGAACTATCGCCTTATGATGAGGATAGCCGTGTTGCAAGCACAGCTTCAGATGCAATCGTTAGGCAAGGGCAATTTAAGTGTAGGATAGGATGAAACAGCGTCTTGTGCCACCAGTAAGTACAGATAGTAGTATAAATCCTCTCGCACAGTCCCCTCAGCTGGACAATTTTCTCAAGGCTTCTGGAAAGAAATGCTGTCGGCATGCTCAACCGGTGTTGCTTATTCAGCTGACAGAAACATTCAACCGGTTCTCCCCATTAAGCAACGAGTCAGAGTCAGAGGCCGAGCCTTCTCAGGTCTCTCCTCCACCCATTACGGGGTCTGTGCCGCCGAAGCCTCCCACCATTAGCTCTGAAAAATGTAAAATCCTAGTCATTGGCGACTCCATTACCCACAATATTAAACTTAAAATTAATCATCCAGTGATCATACACTGCTTACCAGGGGGCAGAGCTAATCTGAAGATGGTGATTGCTAAGGCTAAAACTGACGAGTGTAGAGAGAATAGGGATATTTTTTATCCACGTCAGCACCAATGATGTTAGGATGAAATAGTCAGAGGTCACCAAGCGCAACATAGTTTCAGCATGTAAATCAGCTAGAAAGATGTCGGCATCAAGTAATTGTCTGTGGCCCCCTCCCATTTAGGGGGAGTGATGAGGTCTTCAGCAGTCTCACAACACGCTGGTTGAAAACTGATTTCTGCCCCTCCCAAAAGATAGAAATAGGGCCAATTATTTACCAATTCTGGGACTCACCCACAAATAGGTCCAAGCCTGGCCTGCTGTTGCGCCTTCTTCCCAACACTGTCTGTGTGGGTGGACCATTTCAGTTTGTCTGTAATTATACGCAGAGGAACTTAACTTTCCACCTTCTCCACTACTGTCCCTTCAATGTGGATTCGGGGGTGCTCCCTCTGCTGTTTCCTGAAGTACACAATCATCATCTTTGTTTTTTTGACGTTGAGTGAGAGGTTGTTTTCCTGACACCGCACTCCAAGTGTCCTCAACTCCTCCCTGTAGGCTGTTTCGTCGTTGTTGGTAATCAAGCCCACTACTGTTGTGTCATCTGCAAACATGATGATTGACTTGGAGGCATGCATGGCCACGCAGTTGTGGGTGAACAGGGAGTACAGGAAATGGCTGAGTATGCACCCTTGTGGGGCCCCAGTGTTGAGGGTCAGCAAAGTGGAGATGTTGTTTCCTACCTTCACCACCTGGAGGCAGCTCGTCAGGAAGTCCAGTCCCAATTGCACAGGGCAGGGTTGAGACCCAGGGCCTCCAGCTTGATGAGCTTGGAGGGTACTATGGTGTTGAATGCTGAGCTGTAGTCAATGAACAACATTCTTACATAGGTATTCCTCTTGTCCAGATGGGATAGGGCAGTGTGCAGTGTGATGGCGATTGCATCGTCTGTGGACCTGTTGGGGCGGTATGCAAACTGAAGTGGGTCTAGGGTGGCCGGTAAGGTGGAGGTGACATGATCCTTGACTCATCTATCAAAGCACTACATGATGACAGAAGTGAGTGCTATGGCCCGGTAGTCATTTAGTTCAGTTATCTTTGCCTTCTTGGGTACCGGAACAATGGTGGCCATCTTGAAGCATGTAGGGACAGCATACTGGGATAGGGAGCGATTGAATATGTCCATAAACACACCAGCCAGCTGGTCCGCGCATGCTCTGAGGACGCGGCTAGGGATGCCGTCTGGGCCGGCAGTCTTGCAAGGGTTAACTCTTAAATGTTTTACTCACGTCGGCCACGTAGAAGGAGAGGGGTGGGGTGCAGTCCTTGTTAGCGGGCTGTGACTGTGACACTGTAAAATCCTCAAAGCGGGCAAAGAAGGTGTTTAGTTTGTCTGGAAGCGTGACCTCGGTGTCCGTGACGTGGTTTTCTTTTTGTAGTCCATGATTTCCTGTAGACCCTGCCACATATGTCTCATGTCTGAACCATTGAATTGCGACTCCACTTTGTCCCTGTACCAGCATTTCGCTTGTTTGATTGCCTTCCGGAGGGAATAACTACACTGCTTCCATGGTTAAATGCGGTGGTTCGTGCTTTCAGTTTTGCGCAAATGGTTAAGGTAGGTTTTAATGTTCACAGTGGGTACAACATCGCCAATGAACTTTCTTATAAACTCAGTCACCGAGTCAGCGTTTCAATCGATGTTGTTCTCTGAGGCTGACCGGAACATATCCCAGTCCGTGTGATCAAAACAATCTTGAAACGTGGATTCTGATTGGTCAGACCAGCATTGAATGGTTCTAGTCACTGTTACATCCTATTTGAGTTTCTGCTCATAACACGGTAGGACAAGATGGCGTCATGGTCGGATTTAGCGAAGGGAGGGCGGGGGAGGGCTTTGTATGCAACGCGGAAGTGGTTTACAAGCGTCTTGGACATAGACTTGGCGCTCCGGTACCGCTTGCTGTGTGGTAGCAGAGAGAACAGTCTATGACTAGGGTGGATGGAGTCTTTGACAATAATTAGGGTCTTTCTCTGACACCCCCTGGTATAGAGGTCCTGGATGGCAGGAAGCTTGGCCCCAGGGATGTACTGGGCCGTTCGCACTACCCTCTGTAGTTCCTTGCGGTTGGAGGCCAGGCAGTTGCCATACCAGGCAGTGATGCAACCAGTTAGGATGCTCTCGATGGTGCAGCTGTAGAACCTTCTGAGGATCCATGCCAATACTGTCATAATGTGCTTGGACCATGTTAGTTTGTTGGTGATGTGGACACCAAGGAACTTGAAGATCTCAACCTGCTCCACTGCAGCCCCGTCGATGAGAATGGGGGCATGCGCTGTCCTCTTTTTCCTGGAGTTCACAATCATCTCCTTTGTCTTGATCATGTTGAGGGAGAGGTTGTTGTCCTAGCACCACACGGCCAGGTCTCTGACCTCCTCCCTATTGGCTGTCTCGTTGCTGTCGGTGATCAGGCCTACCACATCATCAGGACAATCATCTGTAATCATGGCCAGCTGTGGCATGATTTAATTGGTAGATTTACAACTATCAATATAACATAAAAAAAAAGCATGTATGGATTACATACAATCATAAATACAATTAGGCTACACCATATGCTCCTATGTTGTTCTCATTTTTATTAATGATTTGGGAAATGGGATGCAACCAGCAACGATACATCTATATGCAGATGTTACAGTCATATATTCATGTGCTTCTTCTCTGGTTCAGGTTGTTGAAGGGCTCCAGACTACTTTTCAGAGGACGGAGGAGTGTAAATTACAGAGGAGCATAAATGCTTTTTTTGGGGATGGATCATGTTGTTATTGTTGTTATTGTTGTATGCTTAAATTCTGTAATGTATTGATTGTTGCTGCCTTCTTGGCCAGGTCTCCCTTGAAAAAGAGACTCTGGGGCCTCCCGGGTGGCACAGTGGTTAAGGGTTCTGGGTTCGCGCCCAGGCTCTGTTGCAACCGGCCGCGACCGGGAGGTCCGTGGGGCCACGCACAATTGACCTAGCGTCATCCGGGTTAGGGAGGGTTTGGCCGGTAGGGATATCCTTGTCTGATCGCGCACCAGCGACTCCTGTGACGGGCCGGGCGCAGTGCAAGGTTGCCAGGTGCACGGTGTTTCCTCCGACACATTGGTGTGGCTGACTTCCGAGTTGGATGCGCGCTGTGTTAAGAAGCAGTGTGGCTTGGTTGGGTTGTGTTTCGGGGGACGCATGACTTTCGACCTTTGTCTCTCCCGAGCCCGTATGGGGGTTGTAGCGATGAGACAAGATAGTAGCTACTAACAATTGGATACCACGAAATTGGTGAGAAAAAGGGGGTAAAATAGAAAAAAGAGACTCTGGGTCTCAATGGGCTTTTCCTGGTTAAATAAAGATTAAATAACACAATTTACACTCACCTGGTGTCCCAGGTCTGAATTAGAAGGAGAGGATGAAAACCAGAAGCGTGTCAGCCCTCCAGAACCGGAAATGGGCAGATCTGGCCTAAGCTACCATCCAAGTAGCAAGAGAATGGAGCAGGGAACTGTCCAGTATTTACATTCCTAACATGTCGATGTGCAGAGCTTATGTTCCCTGACACCACGTGACAATACGTTGCCAATTTTATTTTCCCTGACTCCTAGGCAGTGGTGTAAAGTACTCAGTTAAAAAATATTTTCAAAGTACTACTTAAGTCAGGGGTGTCCAACCCGTCAGTCGCAATCTACTGGTCGATCGCGGAGTCCTTGCCATTCGATCTTGAGATGATTATACATCTACAAAATTCAGCCACACAAATCAATGCCTATAATCTCTTTCTGTTTAAACGTTCGACAGTCCTCCATTCACAGCAATGTCTGAAAAGTCATGTGATTTACATAAAATACGACCAGTCCCTGCCCACTTATTGACATATACCTAGTTAGCGTGGTCAGATGCCGCCCGTCAACTACAAGTCGAGGTCACGGTGATGCCAGGCAGGTAGCTAGCTAGCTAGCTAACTTTGTAGCCAGATTCCTTCTTAAGTTGTGTGGTCGACAGCAGCAATAATGAGTGAAGGGAAGGATACAAAATGACAGAAGACATAGCATTTCCACAAGGAATGGGAAGAGGATTATTTTTTTTTCGCTATGTCAAACTCAAAATATGTGTGCCTCGTCTGCCATAATAGCATTGCTATCCCAAAGAAAGGTAACATAGAATGACATTTTAAAACCACACACAAAACCCAGGAAAGAGATTTTCCAGCAAATACTGAATTATGAAGAAAGGTACAAGAACAAACAAATCAACTGGCAGCGCAGCAGTCAATTTTCACAAGGCCTGTGACCAAAGGGAGGTAGCAACCATAGCATCTTATTGTGTAAGCATAAAAAGTTGTTCAAAGATGGGGAGATAAGCATCAAAAGTTGTTCAAAGATGGGGAGATAAGCATCAAAAGTTGTTCAAAGATGGGGAGATAAGCATCAAAAGTTGTTCAAAGATGGGGAGATGATCAAGGAAGCATTTATTGAGGCAGCAGACTCGCTGTTTGAGGATTTTAAGAACAAGACTGAAATTATGGCTGCCATTAATGACATTCAGTTGTCCAGAAATACAGTGACAAGAAGATGTGAGGGAATAGCGGAGAACCTCGAGGATCAACTGAAGATGGATATTGGCAACTGCGAGTGTTATTCCCTCCAGTTTGACGAGTCCACAGGTAGATGTGGCACAGTTATACATTTTCATCAGAATGGTATTTGACAACATGAGTACAAAGGAGGAACTACTCGTCATTTTGCAACTGAAAGGACATACAAGGGGCAAAGATATTTTTCAAGCTTTCATGGAGTTTGATAACAAATTCCAACTGCCCTTTTGTAAACTTGTCTCCATTACTACCGATGGGGCACCAGCTATGGGGACGACCAGGGATGTTCTCTTGATAAGTGCGTGAACTGGACCATTTTCCTGTCCTGCTAACCATTTAAAATGTAATAAGTACTTTTGGGTGTCAGGGAAAATGTATGGAGTAAAAGTACAAAGTCAAAAAAGACATAAATAGTCAAGTAAAGTACAGATACCCCCAAAAAATGACTTAAGTCAGGTGTGCCCAACCTTCTTTGATGTGAGATCTACTTTTTCATTTGCCCTGCTGATGAGATCTAGCAGTCTCTAAATTTAAACCAACCATCAAAATGTATGGAACGCAACACACCACTATGATACCTATTTGACACCCAAATATAATGTGGACCAATAACATGTTTTCCACAAATACGTGCAACTAATTTCATTTCCTACCTTAGTGTGACTTTTGGAATTTCAGTTTCTGCTATAGTTGTGTCCAACTGAAAAAGTGATCCCATTTTGGAGGCTATGGCTTCCACATGTATGTCTGTGCCAAACGGAAAGCACATATGAGTGGCAATAGGCTCAAGTGATGCAAACGACTGTCAAACTCAGATAAGATGCTCTGGACTTGCTCCACGTGACGTGCACTGTCAAGCTGTGCTGTATCCTACCTCAAAATGTACCTCTGCTCGGCCACTGCACATCCGTGTGCAGCAGCAGGTCCGTGTGCTCCGCTTCAGCCTCTTCTAAGTGAGCGCGAAATAGCCTCCGCTGTAGGCTTCTTGCTCGAGTAGAACACGCGATCTTCATTGCAACATCCATCACCTCTTTCATGTTTAACATCTTCCCTCACAAAGCTTGCTGATGAATTACGCAGTGATAACGAAGAAAGTCTGGGAAATAATCATCTTGTTTGCACAATGCAACGAACCCACTAATGCGGCCTAGCATTGGCCTCTGATCTGGCGGACTCACTAAACGGATGGTTCGTTTGTAAATTATGTCTGAGTGTTGGAGTGTTCCCCCATCTAGCCGTGCCGTCGGATTTTCTTAAATATAAAGAATTTGAAAATATATATACTTTTACTTTTAGAAATTAAATTGACTTTTGATGCTTAAGTATATTTTAAAACCAAGAACTGTTAGACTTTTAATCAAGTAGTATTTTATACTTTTATTTAAGTAATTTTCTTTTGAGGTATATTTACTTTTACGCAAGTAGGACAATTGGGGACTTTTTCCATCACTGCTCCTAGGTCACACGGAAATGGCTTACGTAACAGGATAAATAAAAGTAAACATTATGATGGTGGAATACACCATCGTGGAAACAGGTGCTGTACGACTGAAATTCCCGGTTTGGAATTTTGGAGTCATTGTGGACAACAACCGTGAAAGTGCAAACAGGTATTTGTTTACGATAATTCAGTTAATTATCAGTTAATTATTACATTGTCAGGCTTTTATTCATTTAGAACACATATGTCAGAGTCAAGGCCCGCGGGCCACATCCGGCCCGCAAGAAGGTTTTTTACGGCCCCTGGGAGGATCTTGATTTATTATTAGAACCGGCCCGCAGCAAGCCGGCAGCCCGCAGATCTTTTACACGCACCAATACTACATTTCCCACAATGCAAAGGTGACGCACCGAGCAGTAGGCTGCTTCATTTCAATATTTATTGGCACAGCAGTCGTCAGCATCACAGTAAAATTAACTTTCAGATACCCATCAAAAATGGCAAAACGGAAGGTGGATACTGAGAACCGGGGGTTTCAAACAAGGTGGGAGTCGGAGTATATGTTCACGAAGGTAGCTGGAAAACCTGTGTGTCTTCTGTGTGGAGAAAGTGTGGCGGTACTGAAAGAGTATAATCTGAGACGACATTATGAAACGAAACACGCGGACAAAAACAAGAATATGGACATGGAACAAAGGCTACAAAAGGCAGAGGAATTAAAACGAGGCCTCAAATCTCGACAGGCTCTGTTCAAAAAAGCCAAATCACAAGGCCAGGCTGCTGTCAAGGCCAGTTTTATTTTGGCAGAAGAGATCGCTAAATCAGCCCGGCCATTTACGGAGGGGGATTTCATCAAAAACTGCATGATTAAAGTTTGTGACGAAGTTTGCCCAGAAAAAAGGCAACTCTTTTTAAATGTGAGTCTGAGCAGAAACACCATTGCCGAGAGAGTAGACCAGTTGTCCATCAATCTAAAAGAGCAGCTTGTGAAAAAGGGAAAAGATTTTATTGCATATTCCTTGGCTGTGGATGAGAGCACCGACATTTCTGACATTGCCCAGTTGTCAATTTTCATCCGCGGAGTGGACTCCAACCTAAGCGTGACAGAGGAGTTTTTGGCTTTACGTCCTATGCATGGCACAACTACGGGGCATGATTTGTATGAAGAGGTGTCAAGATGTGTAAATGAGATGGAGCTGCCTTGGGAAAAACTCGTGGGTTTGACAACCGACGGAGCACCTGCGATGTGTGGACACAGGAGCGGACTGGTGGCGAAGATACGGGAAAAGATGCAAGAGGAAAACGCGACAGGTGAGCTGACAGCTTATCATTGTATCATACACCAGGAAGCGTTGTGCGGTAAAGCCTTGAAAATGGAGCATGTAATGAGCATCATCACGCGCACAGTTAACTTTATCAGAGCCAAAGGTTTGAATCACCGCCAGTTCAAGGCATTTCTGACGGAGTTAGAAACGGAGCATGGTGATTTGCCTTATCACACAGAGGTGCGATGGCTAAGCCAGGGAAAGGTGCTTCAAAGATGTTTCGAGCTTCGTGAGGAGATTTGTCTGTTCTTGGACAGCAAAGGGAAAGACACAACACAACTCCGAGACGAAATGTTTCTGTGTGAAATGGCTTTTCTGTGTGACATTACGAGTCATCTGAATGCAATAAACTTGCAGCTGCAGGGTCGGGATCGTGTCATCTCTGATATGTACAGTACAGTGAAGGCATTTAAAACCAAACTGACTCTGTGGGAGACGCAGATGCGGAAAGAAAATTTGAGCCACTTTCCCAGCTGCCAGACCATGAAAGAGAAGCTCTCTACCAGTGCGTTCCCGAGCACACAGTTGGCTGATAAAATAGGTATGCTTGCCGCTGACTTTCGACGCCGATTTGCTGACTTTGAAGCACAAAAAAGCAGGTTGGAACTGCTCGGTAACCCATTTGCTGTTGACGTGGAAAGCTCACCACCAAACCTCCAAATGGAGTTGATTGACCTCCAATGCAATGATGCACTGAGGGCAAAATATGCGGCAGTGGGTGCTGCGGAGTTCGCCCGTTTCCTCCCCGGCACAATGCCCCAGCTGCGCATCCAGGCTGCTCAAACGTTGTCTATGTTTGGCAGCACATACCTGTGTGAACAACTGTTTTCTTTGATGAACCTGAACAAAACATCACACAGAAGTCGACTTACTGCTGAACACCTCCACTCAATTCTGAGGATTTCTTCAGCTCAGAGCCTTACCCCGAACATTGATGAACTTGTGGAAAAGATGGGACACCACCAAGTATCACCCTCAACCTCAAACAAGTGAACATTACTGTGCAATCACATATTTAGAGTTTTTACTCAGTTCAAGTTTAAAAGTTAAAATTTAATATTTGTTTTCACTGCATGTTACTTCTCCTTAAACAAAGTGTTGTTTTTGATTAATAGATTTTTGCACTTTATTTTTTTGTATTTCAATCCAATTATATTTTAAAAATATTTCAGTTGAGTGGATGATAGAAAATTGCTATTATTGTTTTTTCTTTGAAGTAAATTTAGCCCACTTTTGCTAAAATAGAAAATATAGTCTACTGATGGTGCCTTGAATACCGGTTTCTTTCATTTAATGTTCATGTTATGGGGATATTTATATAAAGGAAATTTGTCTTTTGTGTCTGTTGAAAATTAAAGATTACTGACAGAGCCATAAGAAAATATTGCTTTATTTATCTGATCATATTGTAATATATTTGTTAGGTTTTCAGTAGGTTCAATTAGGTTCACTAGACTATATGCGTCATTTAAAAATTTTTCAATGAACATTCGAACAGTCCGGCCCTCGTCTTGTAGCTGATTTTTTTATTTGGCCCTCCGTCCATTTGACTTTGACACCCCTGATTTAGAACATACGCAGGCCATATGCAGTTTGAACCCATGCTGGTAAACTTTGAGTATCCAAAAGCCTACCAAATGAATGCAGGTTATTTTTGCAGCCTATAGCCTATTTGATCCTGGGAATTGTTTATTTAAGTTTCAATTAAACTATTTGATTATCTAAACAATATTGAATGTAAAGATATTGTTATGTCAGCTATAGGCTTTCATTAGGAGGCTAATTAGAAGGCTATTTTTTCAAAGCGATTTGAGTTGTCAATGTGCCGCATTGTGAAAATAAGAAGATAGGCCTGTCGTTTGTAATTCATGGCATGGTTACTTTTACCCAAATATTGAATAGACATGAGGCTAAATTAAATCAGGAAGGGAAATGGAAGGGAAATAGTTTAATAGCTTACTACTATGAAGTCATAAAAGCAATTTGATATATTGATGTTATTTGGCGGGTCACGGATCGGGTCTCGGAACAATTCTATGCGTGTGGGTCAGATTGCGTAGAAAGTCTGTCCTGATGTCAGATTTCCGGTGGGGCTCGGAATTGATGGGCGGGTGTGGCTCCAAAAAAAACTGATCCGTGCAGGACTCTACTGTATATGATCTTTCCTCATGGAAATTAAACTCTGGATAAAATATATTTAGAAAAGGCTTTCTCCCCCTGCCGTTTCTGTCATTTTGCTTGTGTATACTGCTCTGGTGTCAATTCCTCTTGATGTTGACTAAAATCTTTGTGGAAATGTACACAAGAAACTGTGAAGGTCCAATTTTGCCCCTGCCGTGTCCTAAACTGTATCTCAAACAGGTGAGCATACTGAACAACAGAGGCCAGGGATTTAACACAATGGATCCTTTGTGCAAACAGATTAAATGCTGACATCATATTTAATCTCTATGAATCTCAAACAGTACCTGATATACCCACAAAGACTGAAGAAAAGTGCAAACTGCAATTCAGTCAGAGGGGATAGTAGACATGAAAATAGCTTTTCTGCAGTATAACGGTCGATTCTTGAGAATTTCTCCTCCTTCAGTTCCCTCGCCAACAGCAGTGGCTTTAAGTGGCCGTTTGTAGCAGACACCAGGCGATGCTGGTGATTGGAGGAGATAGCTGGAGTCAGAGTGCATTGGCTGAGTCTGGTCTGGCAGGAGTCAGATATTGGACAGAGAAGAGGAGGTATGGATAATACAGCTGGGCTGGGGCAGGAGGCACCTGGGCAGCCTGCAACAAACGTGGCTGAAATCTTTGATGAGACTACTCCATAACCCAGGCCTGTCCTGAGTGAATTCCTCTATGTTATCTCAAACTGAATAAGGGGGAAGAAATAAAGGATATTTTTATTCGACTGGGCTGGGCTAAAGAGAGTCGCTATTCTGCTTGTGCTGGCGTTATCTATTCTGACCCTGCTCCCTGCCTCCAGATAAGAGCAAGCTCACTGTAAGAGCAAGCCCCTTGTTGTATCCTTGTCCATCCGGTTTATCACAGATGCCTGGCCTCATCTCTTTCCAGCTGAGAGAATATATGCAAAGAGAGTTCATAATGCAGGATCAGATTGAGGATGCAGTCACTCAGAATTCTGCTTTGTTTCTGAGAAAGGGTTTGTTTTCTGACGGCCAGCCTATGACTTGGGCAAGTTATCTGTGGAGCAAAGAAATTCTATTCTAGTTCTATATCAAAATGTTTTATTCTGGGCCTCCCAAGTGACACAGTGGTCTAAGGCACTACATCACAGTGCTTGAGGCGTCTCTACAGACCCAGGTTCGATCCCAGGCTGTGTCACAGCCAGCCGTGACTGGGAGACCCATGAAGCGGTGCACAATTGGCCCAACATCGTCTGGGTTAGGGGATGGTTTGGCTGTCCGGGATGTACCATCGTGCTCTAGCAACTCCTTGTGGTGGGTCGGGCGCCTGCTAGCCCACTTCAGTTGCCAGTTGTACGGTGTTTCCTCCGACACATTGGTGCGGCTGGCTTCTGGGTTAAGCAGCACTGCGGCTTGGCACGGTCGTATTTCGAAGGATGCATGGCTCTTGACCTTCATCTACCCCAGTCCGTACAGGAGTTGCAGCGATGGGACAAGACTGTTATTGTATTCACAGTAGTCACAAACCAGGTTTCCATCCATTTCTTGCAGATGAATTACCTAACACTGGGCCGATGGAATCCAGAAATGTCGGTACAATTTCATACATTTCAACATACAATTTGTTTGTTTTTTCGATGTGGTGGGATCTTTTTGTGTCTGTACAATTAATTATGCGAGAAATGGCGGGGGATATCATAACCATCATGTCAAAGTAAACGTGGAGTCACGCGATGATACAGTGCCTTGCGAAAGTATTCGGCCCCCTTGAACTTTGCGACCTTTTGACACATTTCAGGCTTCAAACATAAAGATATAAAACTGTATTTTTTTGTGAAGAATCAACAACAAGTGGGACACAATCATGAAGTGGAACGACATTTATTGGATATTTCAAACTTTTTTAACAAATCAAAAACTGAAAAATTGGGCGTGCAAAATTATTCAGCCCCTTTACTTTCAGTGCAGCAAACTCTCTCCAGAAGTTCAGTGAGGATCTCTGAATGATCCAATGTTGACCTAAATGACTAATGATGATAAATACAATCCACCTGTGTGTAATCAAGTCTCCGTATAAATGCACCTGCACTGTGATAGTCTCAGAGGTCTGTTAAAAGCGCAGAGAGCATCATGAAGAACAAGGAACACACCAGGCAGGTCCGAGATACTGTTGTGAAGAAGTTTAAAGCCGGATTTGGATACAAAAAGATTTCCCAAGCTTTAAACATCCCAAGGAGCACTGTGCAAGCGATAATATTGAAATGGAAGGAGTATCAGACCACTGCAAATCTACCAAGACCTGGCTGTCCCTCTAAACTTTCAGCTCATACAAGGAGAAGACTGCTCAGAGATGCAGCCAAGAGGCCCATGATCACTCTGGATGAACTGCAGAGATCTACAGCTGAGGTGGGAGACTCTGTCCATAGGACAACAATCAGTCGTATATTGCACAAATCTGGCCTTTATGGAAGAGTGGCAAGAAGAAAGCCATTTCTTAAAGATATCCATAAAAAGTGTTGTTTAAAGTTTGCCACAAGCCACCTGGGAGACACACCAAACATGTGGAAGAAGGTGCTCTGGTCAGATGAAACCAAAATGGAACTTTTTGGCAACAATGCAAAACGTTATGTTTGGCGTAAAAGCAACACAGCTGAACACACCATCCCCACTGTCAAACATGGTGGTGGCAGCATCATGGTTTGGGCCTGCTTTTCTTCAGCAGGGACAGGGAAGATGGTTAAAATTGATGGGAAGATGGATGGAGCCAAATACAGGACCATTCTGAAAGAATGAACCTGATGGAGTCTGCAAAAGACCTGAGACTGGGATGGAGATTTGTCTTCCAACAAGACAATGATCCAAAACATAAAGCAAAATCTACAATGGAATGGTTCAAAAATAAACATATCCAGGTGTTAGAATGGCCAAGTCAAAGTCCAGACCTGAATCCAATCGAGAATCTGTGGAAAGAACTGAAAACTGCTGTTCACAAATGCTCTCCATCCAACCTCACTGAGCTCGAGCTGTTTTGCAAGGAGGAATGGGAAAAAATGTCAGTCTCTCAATGTGCAAAACTGATAGAGACATACCCCAAGCGACTTACAGCTGTAATCGCAGCAAAAGGTGGCGCTACAAAGTATTAACTTAAGGGGGCTGAATAATTTTGCACGCCCAATTTTTCAGTTTTTGATTTGTTAAAAAAGTTTGAAATATCCAATAAATGTCGTTCCACTTCATGATTGTGTCCCACTTGTTGTTGATTCTTCACAAAAAAATACAGTTTTATATCTTTATGTTTGAAGCCTGAAATGTGGCAAAAGGTCGCAAAGTTCAAGGGGGCCGAATACTTTCGCAAGGCACTGTATGTTGTGTGGTCCTCCCAGCATGGGAAAGCATGCAGTTTAGGGTGAACGTGCACGGTGAGGAGCTTGCTACCTTTACACAGAGAGAACATAACAAAGCCAACCCACATGGGCAGAGGTTTTGGATGGGTACCCCACAGACATCCACCTGTTGTTTCAGGATTTAGCGGCGTGGGACGGAGGCCTCGTCATGATATCATGGATATTTTCCAGCCAGACGAGGAGGAGGACGCCCAAGCCCACCGCTCAAGGCCCTCAGAAGAGCATTGTCGCCCAATGACAAATACAGGCTCATCGATGTCTGCAGAAGGGCAGTGGTCAGGTTCGGTATCAAAGGCAGTTGTGCGTGAAAAGCGCAGTCGGGCAGCCGTTTCTGAGATACTGGATCCGACGCGCCTGGCACCGAAGATCATACCACCATATATTTGTTAGTCATTTTCAAGCTGCAAAAGTGGTCTATTCTAATGTTGAGGTGATTCCATGTCCGTCATGAATTTAATTCTAAGCTAAAGGCGATATTAAGATTAATATCTGAGAGCCCTCCAAACCATGTGCTAATGATCATATGTTTAGACTAATTCAACTAACTGTTGTAGTTTTTGGTTCTTCATCAAATATTTGCCAGCCATCAAATAAATATTTGTTTACTTTCAAATATCGTGCATACATTCAGATATGATTTGTTTTTCTTGATACAGTGTGCAAATTACTTTCAAATATTATCTGGTTTTCTGAGATCTGTATTTGAATATCCCCAAAAATGATTGCCTTTTAGTTGAAACTCAATATTAACTATATTTGACAGTTTGTCCTATCCCATATGTGATATATTGAAAATAGTAGTTGAAAGAGAACTCAAGGTTACTTTCGTAAACCTGATTCTCTGATAAAATGAGTGAGATGTATCACTGCTTTTCCCTCCTCGCAGAGCTCAAGGAAGAGAGACATGCTTAATAATGACCATTGGGCAGTTGCGAGTGGTACCTTATAGGGAGGGATGGGCTCACCTCATTGGCCACTCGACCTGTCTGTCACCGACAGACTGTGTGATTGGTTACTTCTGTAGTGAAAGGCAATTTAACATAGTGATACATCTTACTAATTATCGGAGAACCCGGGTTACGAAAATAACCTTGCGTTTTATTCAGATTTTCTAATATTTTGCATGAAAAGCTTTTGCCAATTGGATGGAAACCTAACTACAGACTGTATCTGAGGCCAAGTTCAGAGGTGCAAATCTACAACACGGTGAAAGGGAAGTTCCCTTGGGGGTTTTGCCAAGGTAAAAACGGATTAATGTGTTTTGACAGGTTAAAAGCAACTGTGAATTTCCTTCAGAGAACCCCATGCCAATAGAGGTTTGAGGAAACAGACATATTTTGTAAAACATCTCACATAGTCTACACATGTCAGCTTACACGTGATTGCGGTTATGGAAATGTCAATCCAGAAGTCTATTGTACCTTGTCTTCTCATTTGATGGCAGTAACAGAAGTTTAATGTCCAATTGGAACTGAGGCATCGGTAAATGAATGGCACTCCATTAGCGCTCAGCCATGTGGAACATTATTTTATCACTTCAATTAGCCGCCTTTCTTCACCTTCATTTCTCGCCATTCTGTAATTGCTGTAACGTGAGAATGAAATGAAACTACGCCAGCCATATTCTTCTCCAAATGTTAATTCAGAGCGGGCTACAAGACATGTTGAAGATGTTCTTTAGACAATTTCACTGTACTTCACATAGGTTTCAATAAGGCATTATTGATGTCTCACAAATTGAGAACACACTTTGTAAAGATACTGTAACGATCCTAGCCTTGGTAAGTGTGTTGAGAGCAAAGGCTTTCATTCTAGTGAGACTCAGTGGACAGCATGCTTGACTCAGGACCAGCAGAGTGTTGGCCATGGGATTTGAGTGTTCTCCTTAGACATTTCGTCTCCTATGGTGCTATTCTGAATGAACCATGTGAGAGACAGCGAGAGAGAGAGAGAATGCTTTTTTACAGTTTTTTTTAAAGACATTAATATAAGACATACTTTTATGACTGCTGAACACCAACTATCAATCACTGAGATCATGTATTTTCAGGTGGAGATATGTCGTAAGCAACTGCTTTCTATCCCTCTTGCGCAATCTCTCTTATCTCCATCAACGAGGTCTCCATGTCTGCACTACACAAACCAGACAAGTAATCGGGCGTGCAATGGATTATGGTCATTAATTACGACATTTTCTGTGCTAAACTTTTTAAAATATATATATATATTTATTTTTTTACCATTTTTCTCCCCAATTTCATGGTATCCAATTGGTAGTTACAGTCTTGTCTCACCGCTGCAACTCCCGTATGGACTTGGGAGAGGCGAAGGTCGAGAGCCATGCGTCCTCCGAAACACAACCCAACCAAGCCGCACTGCTTCTTGACACAATGCCCACTTAACCCAGAAGCCAGCTGCACCAATATGTCGGAGGAAACAGTGTACACCTGGCGACCGTGTCAGCGTGCACTGCGCCCGGCCCGCCACAGGAGTTGCTAGTGCTCAATGGGACAAGGACATCCATGAATTGAATGTTAATTTCTCTATCATAAGCCGCAACCAACGTAGTTTTGGAGAATTTGGCAGTACATCCAACTGGCCTCACAATCACAGACTTGATGTCAACTTTGTCAGCAGAGTGTCCCATCATGTGGTTAAGGTATGGGCATGCATAAACTACAGCTCCTAAGGCCCATTGTTGTACCATTCATCCGCCGCCATCACTGCAGGTTTCAGCATGATGATGCACAGCCCCATGTCGCAATGATCTATACACAATTCCTGGTAACTGAAAATGTTCCAGTCCTTCCATGGCCTGCATACTCACCAGCCATGTCACGCACTGAGCATGTTTCAACGTGTACGGTGTGTACAACAGCGTGTTCGAGTTCCTGTCAATATCCAGGAACTTCGCACTGCCATTGAAAAAGGAGTGGGACAACATTCCACAGGCCACAATCAACAGCTTGATCAGTTCTATGCAAGTGAGATGTGTTGCACTGCACATGAGGCAAAAGGTGGTCACACCAGACACTGACTGGTTTTCTGATCCACGCCCCTTCCTTTTTTTAAGGTATCTGTGACCAATAGATTCATATCTGTATTCCCAGTCATGTGAAATCCATAGATTAGGGCCTAAAGAAATAATTTAATAATCACTGATTTCCTTATATGAACTGTAAAATCTTAGAAATTGTAGCATGTTGCATTTATATTTTTGTTCATTATGTGTGTGTGTGTGTGTGTATATATATATATGTGTATATATATATATATGTATATATATATATGTGTGTATGTATATATATACATACATACATACACACACACACACACACACACACACACACACACACACACACACACACACACACACACACACACCTGTCTGTTAACAATTGTTGGGAAAATGATTTGTTTCATGAACAAAGTAGATGTCCTAACTGACTTGCCAAAACTATAGTTCGTTAACAAGACATTTGTGGAGTGGTTTAATCTTGGGCCTGCCTCTCGGCCTCCCGTGCTAGTCGTGTACCCACATATCGTCGCCGTTCCTCCTGTGCTATCTCCATGGTAGGCGATCCTCTCCTGCCAGTATATCCTCCCACGTCCAGGATCCTGTACCGTCAAGTATATCATCCCATGTCCATGCTGTCTGCTCCATCATACGCTGCTTGGCTGCTTGGTCCTTGTTTGGTGGGTTATTCTGTCAAGTTCGTGGTATGGAGGAGACCGAGGCGCAGCATGATAAGAGTACATAACTCTTTTAATGAGAAGAACGAACACTGAACAAATCTATACAAAACGAACCGTGAAGCGATATACAACGAGTGCTGAAACAGGCTACTACACTGTCGTGGAAATTTCCTCTATTTACCAAATCATGAGCGCAAACCACACACAAGTCAGAGTTAGTTATCAAAGTTCATCTTTAATTATATGAGCTTCATCACAACCCTGCGACTCAGACAATTCAGTGTCTATCCATGAATTCTCTGAGAGCCCCTTCCACATTTCAAATGAGGTCCTTTATAGCAAAGACACACAGGATAAGACAGCATCGGCATAATTCATCGTTCAGCTTTGTCTCCTTTCTCAAACCCCAGAACCATAAACCAATCCTCCATATCAACAGGCATATATCAAATTGTTATTTAGATACAACCAACTCTAAATACAACCAATCCTGGACAAGCTCACGGAGAGGAGAATGATTCCAGACACTGCCATCTCCGATGGGAAAACTAGGGAGTGAACTGGCACACACACAGTGGAGCAAAAGATATGTTTGCACATGATGATACTTTGACTTCTCCCCTCTCTGCGGCCCATGCAACTTAGTCTTGACATAGAACAGATAACTGCAACCTCGCCACAGTATTATACAAAAATACCATTCTGATGAGAAGTAACTTATAAACATATGATGAATTTGAAACATCTTACATATGTTACCAACAAATTTGGATTATTCCACGACAACACATAGAATAATAACCCACGAAATACCCAAGGAATATGGGTACCTAAATATGGTCACCAATCAGAGACAACGATAAACAGCTGCCTCTGATTGAGAACCAATCTAGGCAACCATAGACATAAAAACACCTAGAATGGAAATCCCCCATAAACATACACAAAACCTAGACAGGACAAAACACATATATCACCCTCGCGTAAAGATAACGAAGGTCAAGGCGTGACACACAGGGGTAGCAGCATCATGTTGTGGGGGTGCTTTGCTGCAGGGGGGACTAGTGCACTTCACAAAATAGATGGCATCATGAGGTAGGAAAATTATGTAGATATATTGAAGCAACATCTCAAGACATCAGTTAAAGTTAAAGCTTGGTTGCAAATGGGTCTTCCAAATGGACAATGACCCCAAGCATACTTCCAAAGTTGTGGAAAAGTGGCTTAATGACGACAAAGTCAAGGTATTGGAGTGGCCATCACAAAGCCCTGACCTCAATCCTATAGAAAATTTGTGGGCAGAACTGAACAAGTGTGTGCGTGCAAGGAGGCCTACAAACCTGACTCAGTTACACCAGCTCTGTCATGTGGAATGGGCCAAAATTCACCCAACTTATTGTGGGAAGCTTGTCCGAAACATTTAACCCAAGTTAAACAATCTAAAGGCAATTCTACCAAATACTAATTGAGTGTATGTAAACTTCTGACCCACTGGGAATGTTATGAAAGAAATAAAAGCTGAAATAAATAATTCTCTCTACTATTATTCTGACATTTCACATTCTTAAAATAAAGTGGTGATCCTAACTGACCTAAAACAGGGCATTTTTACTAGGATTAAATGTCAGGAATTGTGAAAAACTGAGGTTAAATGTATTTGGCTACGGTGTATGTAAACTTCCGACTTCAACTGTGTGTGTGTGTGTGTCAGTCAAAAGTTTGGATGCCTACTCATTCAATCATTTTCCTTTATTATTATTATTTTTTTACATTATAGAATAATAGTGAAGACATCAAAACAATGAAATAACACATATGGAATCACGTAGTAACCAATGTGTTATTTCATAGTTTTGATGTCTTCACTATTATTCTACAATGTAGAAAATAGTAAAAATAAAGAAAAACCGTTGAATGTAAGGGTAGGGGTTTCCAAACTTTTGACTGGTACTGTATATACTGCATGTCTCATTAGGTTGTATGTATATTCAGATAAAGGCCTATTGTAAATGTGTCATTGTAACGTCATCTATTTAGCTAAAAAATAAATACAAATACACACAATGTTGAGCTACATAGTCATTCGACAGAGGTAATAAAAAACTGTCCATTGTTTAGCCCAGCAATGGTTGAAAAACAAGTGGTTCTGAGCTTATGTCAATGTTACACAGGTAAGCTAACGGTTACAGAAAGCAGGAATGCAGACATGCTCTATAGACCTCTATATCTACAGTGTAATTGTGACTGTGTCGAACACACCTGTTGTTATGTTGGGTACCTACTGACCCCAAAATATGTTATGACATGTAAAGGTCATAAAATACATGTTTAAGGAAATACAGGCAGGTGCCACATTACTACAAGACAAAGCGGCTCACTCAATCAAGCGTGAAAATGTAGCGGAATGGCGTAATGTCTTAGTATGAGGTGGGAAGAATGCAATACATTACCTTGTATGCGCTACTAATTACATTATTGTGGGAGACACTCTTCTAAGAGTATGACATTGGATGTTTGAGAAGGTTTGAATCCTAAGCATCCTGCGTACACATTGTTGGAAGTACAAGTAGCCAAGATAGCTGCTGTAGTAGGTCAAAGCTATGTGCTGGAAAACCTTGGTAGGGCATGGGTGAAGTACGCATTGTGGCCCTCCTGTGGATTTCCTTTCGTTTTTGGCTTCAGACCAATGCCTACTTCTCACTTAAGCATTTTCGTTTTTGTTTTTAATTGTCATTATCAGAGAAGAGAGTGGATGTCATTGAGGGGTGGGTTTTAATTTACTGTGGATAATAACATAGTAATTAAAGGAACCATACTTAAACTCCTAGAGCATGTAGGTTAGTGTCTGTTTAATCAACAAAATCTTCCCGCTAATGATCAATTAGCTTCCAGAATTACCCAGTTAATTCACTTTGAAACAGCTAATGAAAGGGGAAGTATGTGCTTGCTTTCTCTCCTTATTCCACAAGTAATGTAGGAGAAGTATATGCAGGGATGCATGCAGATTTTTAATTTATTTAACCTTTATTTAACCAGGCAAGTGGGGCGGCAGGTAACCTAGTGGTTAGAGTGTTGGGCCAGTAGCCGAAAGGTTGCTGGATCGAATCCCTGAGCTGACAAGGTGGAAATATGTAATTCTACCCCTGAACAAGGCAGATTAGGCTGTCATTGTAGTTAAGAATTTGTTCTTAACTGACTTTCCTAGTTAAATAAAGGTTACATTTAAAAACTTCTTCAGGATTGGTGGGTCCCTTTCGGGATGGTTGAGCTAAGGTAGGCTAATGCGAGGTGTATGAGGTTGTAAGTAACAAGAACATTTCCCAGGACATAGACATATCTGATATTGGCAGAAAGCTTCAATTATTGTTAATCTAAATGCACTGTCCATTTACATTAGCTATTACAGTGAAATAATACCATGCCATTGTTTGAGCAGAGTGCACAGTTTTGAACATGAAAAATTATTAATAAACAAATTCGGCACATTTGGGCAGTCTTGATACAACATTTTGAACAGAAATGCAATGGTTCATTGGATCAGTATAAACTTTGCACATACACTGCCATCTAGTGGACAAAATATAAATAGCACCTGGGCTGGAATAATACATTATGGTCTTTCCCTTGCATTTTAAAAGATGATGATACAAAAAAAAACACAAAAAAAACGTTTATTTTCATTTTTATTATCTTTTACCAGATCAAATGTGTTATATTCTCCTACATTTCTTTCACATTTCCACAATCTTCAAAGTGTTTCCTTTCAAATGGTACCAAGAATATGCATATCCTTTCTTCAGGGCCTGAGCCATAAGCAGTTAGATTTGGGTATGTAATTTTAGGCAAAAATGTAAAAAAGGGGCCGATCCTTAAGAGCGGGCCCTTTCCTTTAAAGTCGATTAAGAACAAATTCTTACTTACAATGACGGCCTACAAGGGGGAGGGGAGGATGTAATGTAACTCACATCATTTCTACAAAGGGTTAATAGCACTAGGATGACGTATTCTCAGATTCCTACTGAGGGCACACATGCACAACATTTCACTCCCTTTTTCCTTATCTCCTCTTTTCTTCTCCCTTGGTAGCCTGGTGACTGACGAAGCTGTGTCATGGTGGAGCCGGAATGAATATGTAGAGGGGTAGCAACTCCGGTGTCTGTCCAATCAAGAAGCATCCGGCTGCAGATTATGCGTGCTGACACATTGTGGCCTGTGAACCTCAAAGCCATGTGCGTGTGTCTCACACAAATACACTAATCAGGCCCCCGAGGACTGGAATTTCCCACCCCTGGGTCTAGCTAGTACACACTAGCAAGTACTTAGCTTCTAATGTAAATGTAATTTAACCACCCATGCTGTTGGTGGCGGTAACGCACCATCCTATCTGACACCATTCAACATCCTGTCTCATCTCGTATGTCTCACAGAGTCTGTGGCATGAGAAGGTATCTGCTGGAGCCAGACCCTACTTGTCCTCTTTGCTTCTCACAAATTATGAGCAGGTTCAAGTTTAGAGGCACATTAATAAATGTGGCTCCCTTTGCTGTATGGCCAAAAATCAACATTTTATGGGTGTGTGTCGCAAACGAATTAATTGCTAATTAGTGGAATTAGAGCAGGATTCTTCTTTTTTTTTTTTTTTTTTACAATTTCCCGAAACCATACACCCAGGGACGTCATGCATGGGAGAGGAATCTGAAGCTGAATAGCGTGGCTGTTGACACCTTTTTTTTTATTCGTAGCAAACACCACTGACTCATACACTCTGGCTTGTGTCCTAAATGGCACCCTATTCCCTTTTAGTTACAGTACTTTTGAACAGAGTCCTACGGACAGTGACGGCTGTGAGAATATAATATGGACCACTGGCAGACAGATGGAATTCATAAGGCTCGGTCGGTCCACGGTGTAGCCAAGGCTTTCACCTCCCAGCAGATTCTACCTGAAGAGTTGGTGCTCTTTTCCACTTGTCACATCTCTCCAATTAATATTTTTTTGATTTACGGTGTAAAAATTAGGGCACGATTGCTGCTGCACATGGAAGTATACAATGCATTGAGCAGCGCTCCAGGCACATTTCCCTTGATCAGAGAGTTAAAGTACCAAAATAGAAGGGCCGCTCTTACAGCTGTTGTCTGCAGGTGTGAAGATGAAACAACCCTCTCCCATGATGAGTTCACTTCAGCCTGCCGTGAATAACGGGTGTGCGTCTCAGATGGCACCTCGTTTATAGTGCACTACTTTTCACCTGGGCCCATAGGTCTCTGATCAAAAATAGCGCACTATATAGGGAATAGGGTGCGATTTGGGAATCATCCCGAGACTTAGTCGGGGTAAAAGAAGCAATGGCATCAAAGCAGTGAATAATGTACCATCTCCAAAGCAAACGGAGTGGAAACGGAATGCGAACGCTCTTCCCTTTTAATACATTCTAATTAACAGGCTGTCTAAAGGCAACAGGATGGAAAAAAGCTATTATGAAGACGAATGAAGAGTCAACAGGACTTAGCTTTGGTCTGTTTTCCCCTTCTCCTTTGTTGCCCATAAATATGCATTTCTCTGTGAACTGTTGTGTAGTTGGCTCAACAGACACAGTAATCAGTTTCCCTGCATCTGCTGAATGGGAATGTTGCTCCAGTGGTTCAGGAGAACGGCAATGGACATTTTAGAGCCTTTTGCGAGGCCAGTGTTTTTAAAGTCTCTGGTGTGTTTTCGCCCATGTCGTTGTCTGTATATCGGTATTATTTTGCCACTATTTTCATGTGAGTTCTCTTGTAGGTATGATTTTAATGTTTCATATATCGATGTGTGTATGTTGTAGCCAGGCCTACCTTGTCTGTCCCTCATACACTATTGTGCACCCGTATTCACGTGATTTCTGTCTATGGACTCACCACTATATAACTGGCATGCCATTACAGAGGATGGGTGCATCTCAAATTGCACCCCTTTCCCTTCGAAAAGTTGTGCACTTTAGGAAGTTCCTTTCCAAAACGCTATATATCCATATTCAGAAATGTTGGTCAATTTGATTAGATTTTTTAAAGAATTTATGAAAGAGATTGGTGTGTTTTTCACCATCCTAATCATGGCATGGGGTTGTTCAGTGATAGACGTATTTGTTTGAAATCTATCACTTGATGGTTTAATTTCAGAGAGACAATCAGTTTTTTTTGCAAAATGCTATCTATCCACCTCACTCTCAGATAAATAAGTATAAGTAGACAGTCAAACGTAACAAATAACTACATTTGTAATAAAGAACTGTACAAATGATACTATATACAATAAATAGCCAAAAGTATATGATATTCCTGTCGGGACTTGCTTCCTGTCAGCCACAAGAGTATTAGTGAGGTCGGGCACTGATGTTGGGCAATTAGGCCTGGTTCGCAGTCGGCATTCCAATTCATCCCAAAGTTGTTTAATGGAGTTGAGGTCAGGGCTCTGTGCAGGCCAGTCAAGTTCTTGCACACCGATTTTGACAAACCATTTCTGTATGGACCTCGCTTTGTGCACAGGGGCATTGTCATGCTGAAACAGGAAAGGGCCTTCCCCAATCTGTTGCCACAAAGTTGGAAGCACAGAATCGTCTAGCATGTCATTGTATGCTGTAGCGTTAAGATTTCCCTTCACTGGAATTATGGGGCCTAGACCGAACAATGAAAAACAACCCCAGACCATTAATCCTCCTCCCCCAAACTTTACAGTTGACACTATGGATTTAAGCAGGTAGTGTTCTCCTGGGTTCCACCAAACCCAGATTTGTCAGTTGGACTGCCAGATGGTGAAGCATGATTCATCACTTCAGAGAACGCATTTCCACTGCTCCAGAGTCCAATGGCGGTGAGCTTTACACCACTCCAGCCGACGCTTGGCATTGAGCGTGGTGATGTTAGGCTTGTGTGCGGCTGCTTGGCCATGCGGCTGCTTGGCCAACCCATTTCATCAAGCTTCCCACGAACAGTTTTTGTGCTGACGTTGCTTCCAGAGGCAGTTTGGAACTCAATAGTGAGTGTTGCAACCAAGGACAGATTGTTACGCTTCAGCGCTTGGCGGTCCTTTTCTGTGAGCTTATGTGGCCTACTACTTCGCGGCTGAGCCATTGTTGCTCCTAGATGTTTACACTTCATAATAACAGCACTGACAGTGCCTTCGGAAAGTATTCAGAGCCCTTGACTTTTTCCACATTTTGTTACATTACAGCCTTATTCTACAATGGATTAAATCGTTTCTCCCCCTCATCAATCTATACACAATACCCCATAATGACAAAGGAAAAAGTGTTTTTTAGAAACTGATATCACATTTACTCAGTACTTTTTTGAAGCTGCTTTGGCAGTGATTACAGCCTCGCGTCTTCTTGGCACATCTGTATTTTGGGAGTTTCTCCCATTCTTCTCTGCAGATCCTCTCAAGCTCTGTCAGGTTGGATGGGGAGCGTTGCTGCACAGCTATTTTCAGGTCTCTTCAGAGATGTTAGATTGGGTTCAATTCCGGGCTCTGGCCAGGCCACTCAATGACATTCAGGTTCTTGTCCACTTGCCACTCCCGCGTTGTCTTGGCTGTGTGCTTAGGGTCATTGTCCTGTTTGAAGGTGAACCTTTCATCCCAGTGCTCTGGAGCAGGCTTTCATCAAGGATCTCTCTGTACTTTGCTCCGTTCATCTTTGCCTTGATCCTGACTAGTCTCCCAGTCCCGGCTGCTGAAAAACATCCCCACAACATGATGATGCCACCACCATGCTTCACTGTAGGGATGGTGCCAGATTTCCTCAATATGTGATGCTTGGCATTCAGGTCAAAGAGTTCACTCTTGGTTTCATCAAACCAGAGAATCTTGTTTCTCATCTTCTGAGAGTCTTTAGGTGCCTTTTGGCAAACTCCAAGCAGGCTGTCATGTGCCTTTTACATAAAGCAGTGGTGGGAAAAAGTACCGTATTGTCATACTTGAGTAAAAGTAAAGATACCTTAAAAGGAAATGACTCAAGTAAAAGTGAAAGTCACCCAGTAAAATAGTACTTGAGTCAAAGTAAAAAGTATTTGGTTTTTAATATACTGAAGTATCAAAAGTAAAAATATAAATAATTTCAAATTCCTGATATTAAGCAAACCAGTCAGCACTATTTTCCTGTTTTTAAATAACGGATAGCCAGGGGCTATCTCCAACACTCAGACATAATTTACAAATGAAGCATGTATGTTTAGTGAGTCCGCCAGATCAGAGGCAGTAGGGATGACCAGGGATGTTTCTTTTTGAATGCATAAATTGGACCATTTCCCTGTCCTGCTAAACATTCAAAATGTAATGAGTACTTTTGGGTGTCAGGTAAAATTTATGGAGTAAAAAGTACTTTATTTTCTTTAGGAATGTAGTGAAGTAAAAGTTGTCAAAAATATAAATAGTAAAGTACAGATACCCCAAACAACGACTTAAGTAGTACTTTAAAGTATATTGACTAAAGTACTTTATGCCACTGCCATAAAGGCCTGATTGGTGGAGTTCTGCAGAGAATGTTGTCCTTCTGGAAGGTTCTCCCATCTCCACAGAGGAACTATAGAGCTCTGTCAGAGTGACCATCAGGTTCTTGGTCACCTCCCTGACCAAGGCCCTTCTCCTTGCTCAGTTTGGCCAGGTGGCAGCTCTAAGAAGAGTCTTGGTGGTTCCAAACTTCTTTCATTTGAGAATGATGGAGGCCACTGTGTTCTTGGAGATCTTCAATGCAGCAGACATTTTTTGATACCCTTCCCCAGATCTGTGCCTCGACACAATCCTGTCAATTCCTTCGACCTTATGGCTTGTTTTTTGCTCTGACATGCACTGTCAACTGTGGGACCTGATATAGACTGGAGTGTGCCTTTCCAATCGATTGAATTTACCACAGGTCGACTCCAATCAAGTTGTAGAAACATCTCAAGGATGGTCAATGGAAACAGGATATACCTGAGCTCAATTTCGAGTCTCATAGGGTCTGAATACTTATGCAAATTAGATTATTATTATTTCTTTGCAAAAATGTCAAACCTGTTTTCACTCTGTCATTATGGGGTATTGTGTGTAGATTGCTGAGGATATATATATATATATATATATATTTAAATCAATTTTAGAGTAAGGCTGCAACGTAAGAAAATATGGAAAAAGTCAAGGTGTCTGAATACTTCCCGAAGGCACTGTACAGTTGACTGGGGCAGCTCTAGCAGGGCAGAAATTTGACAGACTGACTTGCCGGAAAGGTGGCATCCTATGATGGTGCCACGTTCCAAGTCACTTAGCTCTTCAGTACGGGCCATTCTACTGCCAATGTTTGTCTATGGAGGTTGCATGGCTATTTGCAAATGTATTTATTTTTTACACCTGTCAGCAACGGGTGTGGCTGAAAGAGCCGAATCCACTAATTTTACAGGTTGTCCACGCTCATTCAATCCAATCTGTATTAATCAATAGAGTAATGAGCTAAGTATGTAAAATATGTGCTTTTGACATTTTAGTCAGTTAGCAGATGCTCTTATCCAGTGCGACTTACAGCTAGTGCATTAATCTTAAGATAGCTAGGTGAGAGAACCACATATAGTAAAATATACATTACATGAACATTCCATTCCAGCTAAACAATGGATGTGTAGTGTCTTGCAAAAAAACATTTTAATACACACCCTAAAATATATGAATTCAATCTGAGAACAGTCATATTTTACACACACATGAAGGTACCCATAAGCAATAATTTCGGGGGGGAAAAACAAATGTGGAGGTAGAATTTTGGAAATAAACTCTTCATATAGGGATAGGGTGCCATTTGGGACATACTCGATGACAGAAACAGAGGTCAAAGGTGCCTGTGCTAACATCCTTAACAGACTGGTTGCAAATGAGAATTCAATCATACTTAGGTTTTAATATGTACCAGACACTGGGCAAAGAAGATTGTTGCCATACTTTGACAAATGGTTGCAGTGGTTCCCCCAGCCCTGTGAACCTAAATTAGAAGTATTTAAAAAAAAACTTAAGTCACTTACCATGGTGCAGCAAGTTGACCTCTCTCTCTTGCTTGTGAAGGTTAATTGATTCTAGGGAGTTACAAATTCATAAGCTGGAAAAGAGAGGGAGGAAGAGAGAGAGAGAGAGGGATGGGAAAGATACCTGGACTCAATTCCCAGATGCTGGCCTAACAAGAGAGCGTGTGGAGGAAACCCGTGTTGTGGTTTAATCAACCGTTTGTTGATTTCATCAATTGCTTCACCTCAAAGTTTCTCATTTTCTACAGAAGAATACACTTGAAAGCACATTACGAATTTTAAGACACGTCATCCGTGCGTTAATCTGTGCGAAGATGCACTGGAGGAGAATGAAGGTAACTAACTCCCAGTCTACGCCAACCCGCCAACCCATCTGGATAGAATGCATTCAAGTTAGCCGCCAATTGGTGTTTTGCATAGAGGATACATGACGTCGTTTCTACGAATATGAACACTGACTGCTTGTAGTTAAATGTATCCATTGATGAAGTCCAACTTTACTTACTGTAAATGAGCTTCTTGGCTCGTTTGGGCAGTTAATGACTTCTTCTGCTGACGATGGCAATTAATTATGCTTAGATTAGACACCTCCGCTACACTGTATTGCCATTCTGAGTTTCTTCCTGCAAAAGAGGCAAAGAATTATGTCAAGCTGTTTTGCTGTCGTTGGCAACTTTCACTGGGGACGGGTCATTTTGAAATGGCATTTTTGTCCCCCCGCCCCCACCCCCCCCCCCAGTTGTATCAGTGGAATGTAATACAGAACAAGGCACGTTGTGCTCTAGGTCCATGTGGACATGTTACGTATGGGTGGTCCCGGGAATCAAACCCAGTGCACTGGCATTACAAGCGCCATGCTCTACCAACTGTGTTACACGGAATGAGTTTGACACCTCTGCCCTATATAGTGCACTACTTTTGGCCAGAGCGCTAGTCAAAAGTAGTGCACTATATAGGGGAACGGGGTGTCATTCTTAGTTCCAGCGAGCTGTTGATCGTCCCTCTTGTCCCAGCGTTGATTTCATTTGGGCTCCTGGCCCCTTGTAGCCGTCTGCCGCGCGTACATCTGAATGATATCCTTTACTTATTGATTCATGTGAAATGAAAGTACTTACACTTGTAAGTACGAGTGGCCCTGTCGGGCAGAACTAATGGTCCTCTTTCACGTAGTTCATATTTCCATGGAGAGTTAATCTCTCTCCTGTGTTGTGCTACAAAGCCCTTACACATATCATTGGTTTGTGGAAAATGTCCTTACCTGGACCCCACAGCGTGGAAAGTGTACTTTCTAGACTAGGGTTGCAAGTAGCCTAGTGGTTAAGAGTGTTGGGCCGGTAACTGAAACGTCACTGGTTCAAATCCTTGAGCCAACTAGGTGAAAACACTGCCGATGTGCCCTTTAGCAAGGCACTTAACCCGAATTGCTCCTGTGAGTCACTCTGGATAAGAGTGTCTGTGAAAGGACAAATGTAGATTATGTGCAAGGCGCTAGCGGTCTTCAATTGCACTGACAGCGCAATAAATACAAAACATCCTATGCAAATGACTAGAGCTTGAAAAATTGTTGAGAGGGATACATTTGACTACTTACATTCTGTAAGGCTTTTATTACAGCCACAGGGACAGCCTTACAGTCCCAGACTCAGGGACACACACACAGGCCATTGAGTAACAGTCATAAAAGCAATTTATTGACTAGGAACAACAGCTGCAAAAACGCGTTCGCTTTCAATCTAAGTAAACTGTGACTGGCGAGGGGCTACTTTTGTCGTGTATTTTACTCGTTCTTTTGTAAAAAAAAAAATAACATGGTTTTATGGAAGTGAAGGGTGAGCGTGTGATTGTGGACTAGCCTGAGTATTGGAATAACCTACCTGATGACTTTACTGCGGAGTTCTCTGTGCCTGCTGGCCTGCTCTCTGCTCTGTGTCTCTGTGTGTGCTGGGACCTGCTGGCCAGGAGAGTTTACATGTGAACAGGGCTGGTGTGTGTCTGAGGACCATGTGTGTGACTTCACTGACTACTGTGGGGATGGCAGCGATGAGAGAAATTGTGAGTATACAGCTCAATGAGTCAGTGATTTACATTCATAGTTTGTCTTTCCGTTATTGTTGATTACAGACTACTGTTGAATCGTTGATTATTCGGCCAAAGAATAAACCACTAATTAGGGTGTGTGTGTATGTAAATTTGGAATTGTGTGATAAGATTAACGTTCTGAGATTATGCGTAAAACCTACATAACATGTAAAAGTAGCCTCCATTTTTGAGGGGACACAGATAAAGATTATTTGATCAGAGATTGTATGTGCTGTGTCATGACTGTCTTACCAAACAACACTTCAAACTGAACATTATGAAAATCAAACCCTGCGTTCAGTTTGCTCAATCTAAATGCAGTCCTACAGAAGAGAACATGGCACTGTCCAAAAAATTGTGAGCTGAAACTGTGAGCTGAAAAGATATTTGAAGAGGTCTTTGATTGTATTTTTGAAAATATTTGTCCCTTCAGATATAAAAAACATGAGAAGGTTTTCCACGCTTCGTTCCTAGAAACCTAGAATACCTATCACCTCAGAGCAATTTAAATTCTTAGTGTTCATCACATAGATAGTCCTTATTTCACAGTAGACCTATAAACAGGCTTTAACGTATGTCGTTAGACCAAGGTGCAGCGTGGTAGGCGTACATTCTTTTATTTAAATGTTCCACCAAGAAAACCAATATGCCGAACCGAATCGCTTCATCGTGCAAACTACATGCACTCAAACAAAGACAAGATCCCACACTGAAGGAGGGCAAAAGGGCTGCCTAAGTATGATCCCCAATCAGAGACAATGAAAGACAGCTGCCTCTGATTGGGAACCACATGCGGGCAAACACAAAGAAATAGAGAACATAGAATTCCCACCCAAATCACACCCTGACCTAACCAGACATAGAGAATAACAAGGATCTCTAAGGTCAGGGCGGGACACAGGCTCATGTTTATGGAATATATATATATATATATAAAAAATTACCATTATATGGTCACATGAAATGGGGGAGAGATGTGTATTCAAATGAGGAGATTTCCTGTGCTTTGCGCCAATGGAAATGCACAGAATGTTTACCACATGCACATGTTCTAACACCTAGGCTGGCGAACCACATGACTACCTAGAGTAGCCCTATTAAAGACAGACAGACAGATCAATATTTATGGTACTAGTCCTACACTGCTTCAGCTCCATGCATTCCAATATGTCTGAGTCCCAAATGGCTCCCTAGTCCCCTAAATGGTGTATTACTTTTGACCATGACCCATAGGGCTCTGGTCAAAAGTACTGTAGTGTCTCATTGTACAGTCTTGTCTCATTGCTGCAACTCCTGTACGGACTCGGGAGAGGCGAAGGTCGAGAGCCATGCGTCCTCCGAAACACGACCCAACCAAGCCGCACTGCTTCTTGACACAATGCCTGCTTAACCCGAAAGCCAGCCACACCAATGTGTCTGGAGGAAACACCGTACACCTGGCGACCGTGTCAGCGTGCATGCGCCCGGCCCGCCACTGTAGTCACTAGAACGAAATGGGACAAGGATATCCCTGCCTGCCAAACCCTCCCCTAACCCGGACGGCGCTGGGCCAATTGTGCGCCGCCCCATGCGTCTCCTGGTCGCTGCCGGCTGTGACAGAGCCTGGGCTCAAACCAGGATCTCTAGTAGCACAGCTAGCAATCTCGATGCAGTGCACTCGGGAGGCCAACACCGCAGTTTTGACATAGCGCTTTAGGGAGCATAAGCAGATCTGCTAAACAAATGGTTCTTTATGATGAATACAATACAACCTACAGTGGAACCCTGCACCTCAGAGGGCTCTTAAACTACTATGTAGTCCATAGGGCTGTGGTCAAAAGTAGTCAACTACTGTATATAGGGAATAGGGTACCATTTGGGGGACAGACTCACGGTGTCCAATGGCCGACCTGCTGTGTTCTGTGTTTATGAATGTTCTTGGTGGTTATAATATTTTTGTGGGGGTGAAGGTTCTGGATACACTAGGTGTGACTTTGAGCAGGGGTTCTGTGACCTGTTACCCAGCTCGGAAACACACTTAGGATGGACCAGAAGAACAGGGTTCAACACCACCGGACCCAAACACGACCACAACAACCAATCAGGTACCGCAATGATGAACTCAGAATTTCAGAAGCTACTTTGGTAAATGATTTGGGCCATTCTGGAACATGATGCACAGATTTGCCAACTCCAAGTACACGAGCACTCAAGAACATTGAACATTTTATAAGATTCTTTCTAGTTCTTTTTACTATCTCTCTCTCTCTCTCTCTCTCGCGCCTCCAGCTCATTACCTGGCTCTGTGGCCTGTGACAGGAGAGACAGCACAGGCTTACTTGAGGAGTCCTGTGTTCCTGCCCTCAAAGACATGCTGGGTAAAACAGCTTTAATAACACCCGGTTAATCCTGCCATTGTGTTAACTGGCTGTCACCCTCCTTTACTGACATGCCACATGTCCTCCCCTCTACAGGTGACCTTCTATCACCATGTAGGGGTGGTGAGTGGGTCTTTACAGGTCCTGACCCAAAAATACCCGCTCGGTTGGAGCCACTCGGCGTGGAACCGGTCAAAAACACAGGCACACACATGGCTACGGACAGTGATACCTTTCACCAGTGCTCACCAATTCCAGGTCTGTATCAACCTGCCTCACAACTTTCCCCTGTCATTCACAATCACAAACCATACAGTTAACTGGCTGTACCGTTTGGTAGGTCATATACTGCATGACCAAAAGTATGTGGACACTTGCTAGTCAAACATCTCATTCCAAAATCATGGGCATTAATATGGAGTTGGTCCCCCCTTTGCTGCTATAACAGCCTCCACTCTTCTGGGAAGGCTTTTCACTAGATATTGGAACATTGCTGCGGGGATTTGCTTTCTTTCAGCCACAAGAGCATTAGTGAGATCAGGCGCTGATGTTGGGCGATTAGGTCTGGCTCGCAGTCGGCATTCCAAATCATCCCAAAGGTCTTCGATGGGTTTGAGGTCAGGGCTCTGTGCAGGCCAGTCAAGTACTTCCACACCGATCTCGACAAACCATTTCTGTATGGACCTCGCTTTGTGCACGGGGGCATTGTCATGCTGAAACAGGAAAGGGCCTTCCCCAATCTGTTGCCACAAAGTTGGAAACACAGAATCATCTAGAATGTCATTGTATGCTGTAGCGTTAAGATTTCCCTTCACTGGAACTAAGGGCCCTAGCCCAAACCATGAAAAACAGCCCCAGACCATTATTTCTCCTCCACCACACTTTAGTGTTGGCACTATGCATTTGAGCAGGTAGCGTTCTCCTGGCATCCACCAAACCCAGATTGATCCGTTCGGACTGCCAGATGGTGAAGTGTGATTCATCACTCCAGAGGACGCAATTCCACTGCTCCAGAGTCTAATGGTGGCGAGCTTTACACCACTCCAGACAACGCTTGGCATTGCGCATGGTGACCTTAGGCTTGTGTGTGGCTGCTCGGCCATGGAAACCCATTTCATGAAACTCCCGACTAACAGTTCTTGTGCTGACGTTGCTTCCAGAGGCAGTTTGGAACTCGGTAGTGAGTGTTGCAACCGAGGACAGACCATTTTTACGCGCTTTAGCACTCGGCGGTCCCTTTCTGTGAGTTTGTGTGGCCTACCACGTCGCAGCTGAGCCATTGTTGCTCCTAGATGTTTTCACTTGACAATAACAGCACTTACAGCTCTAACAAAGCAGACATTTGACGAACTGACTTGTTGCAAAGGTGGCATCCTATGACAGTGCCACATTGAAAGTCACTGAGCTCTTCAGTAAGGACATTTGACTGACAGTGTTTGTCTTTGGAGATTGCATGGCGGTGTGCTCAATTTTATACCTGTCAGCAACGGGTGTGAAGTGGTGTCCACATACTTTTGTGCATATATAGTGTACATGCAATCATCAATTGGATTGCAGACATCACAGATCAAGAGCTCTAAAAATCTGTCATTCTGCCCCTGAGCAAGGCAGTTAGCCCACTGTCCCCCAGGCACGGAAGACATGGATGCCGATTATGGCAGCCCCCCGCACCTCTCTGATTCAGAGGGGTTGGGTTAGATGCAGAAGACGCATTTCAGTTGAAGGCATTCAGTTGTACAACTGACTAGGTATCCCCCTGTCCCTTTGTCTCTGTTTGTGGTTTTTGCATGTAATTGTCATTGTTGACCGTTGAGGCATAAAGCTGTCAGGTACAGCGTGTAGCATTAAATGGGGGTCCAGAGCCTCTTAGATTGTTCTGACCCAAATGGACTCTACTCTAGCCATCTGGACTGAGTTGAAACCTACTAATAGTGTCCTCCTCTGCTCTACAGACACAGACCGGGTCTGGTCCCTCACCCCCTTCTGTTATCTTTGTCTCGACCATCTGCTACAGGGACTATCCAGCTCCACATCTCCACAGCTCCAAAATGGCTGAATGATTCATGTAATAGAGGTCAACTCTGCTTGTATGCTGACACTCAGTTTCACTTTGAGACGCAAATTCATTTTCCGATCATACAGTACATGGCGATTCAGTTTGATGAAATTAGAGTTTTGAATTAAATCGATACAGCGACTTGGAATGGAATCTGTCCAATGATCTGTCCGTCAGAATGAGGGTGATATGCAACATGCATCATCAGTCTCTTGTTGACAGAAATATGAAAGGTTGAGTCATAGAATAATGCTGATGTGGGTATGACACAAGCCATTGATTCATGTAGTCATAAATCAGTCCTAATCAGATGAGTTGTAAAACTCCACTGTGGAAGATGTAGCCTGTGGACTTTGAACAGAACAATGGCGAATTAGGCTGATAGCGGAGACAGGAAGAGAGATAAAGGTTTGGTCAGATGAACTCAGTCCTAAGATGCCTTAGCTAAGTGCACTATTAACCATACACACTGGTGGACACAAGTGCGCATGAACACCACACATACACAGTGGCATGTCCAGAACATTTTTGAATAGGGTGGCCAAGGTGGGGCACAGACCCAGTCGGGGGGGGGGGGGGGGGGGGCAATAACATTTTGAACCTTAATCGATGGAGGGTGGAATTTTTGTTCTATATAATTATGATGTTTCAACACATGAAATGCTTCAGCATAGGTTTGGCCATCCCTAAACTTTTCCTCTTCAAATAAATCATAAATCAATTCCAAAAGTCTTGTTACAGTGCTTGCACTCAAGGTCAGGATTTTATATAAGGGAATTAGCATACAGCGGTAAATCCACTGGAAGGTGCCATCCAGAGTGCAAATTATACCGTGACATTCGGGAGTCTCTTTTTCATGGGACCTCCCATATATGGCCTTTATAGTAAAAACACATAATTTAACAGTCAAAATGTATTACCTTTTTAATGTGTCATTAACACAACCAGTCATAATGTTTTTATCTAGTTGTCAAACAAATCACTTCAAAAGGAGATTAAGTAGGTTACCTGCGCACGTTCGTGCACTTCAAAACAAGGCCAGCGTCCGAATGGCGCGCTGTGCACCCGCCATTTTGACTGGAAAGGGACATCTATTACAACCACCATCATCTCAAAGGTCCACCTCAGATGAAGATGCCCCACCTATTTCAAGTCATTCCTGTCCTAGAGCGGACATTATCCTAGAGGTGAAAGCACCATCAGTTAAGACGGGCTCCTTTACTGTCAGGTGAAAATAACTATTTCAGAAAAAGCCTACCAGTCTACCTGTCAGGAGATGAGTCTCAGCTAAACCGTGCCTATACAACCTTTTGACATGTTGAGGGTTGACGTTTGTCTGACTCTTTCTGTTTGATAAATCCAGTGATACCGTGTCGTATTCCTAATGTCATTAATATTTGGACATGCACACGGACATCACCAAATAGCTATATTCTTTGTTCTCTCTTATCATTTCAGGAAGCTAGCTAGCTATACACTGGGTGTACAACATTAGGAACACCTGCTCTTTCCATGATATAGACTGACCAGGAGAATCCAGGTGAAAGCTACGATCCCTTTTTAATGTCTCCTGTTATATCCACTTCAATCAGTGTAAATAAAAGGGAGGAGACAGGTTAAAGAAGGATTTGTAAGTCTTGAGACAATTGAGACATGAGCTGTGTTCAAATACTCATACTAACTGCACTAACCGTACTATTCGTGACGTAAATTGAGCATGTAGTATGCTTATTGGTCATAGTATGGAGATGGTTAGTATCCAAAAGTTCCAAAAATAAGAAGTATACAAGAGGACACTATTTCCGTCCATGATGCAATTCTTCAGAAAATGGGCCTGGCTTCGCAATGTTTTCAGATTTGAAGAACATGGTGGAAAATATGCAGCTGAAGTCCGACAAGAGCGGATACATATTCATTGCTTTAACTAATTATGACAAATGTTAAGAAAATGTTGAGCAATGTGATAAAGTCATAACTTTTCAGATGAGTTCCCGTTACACATTATGTTGACTGACTAGCCTTACGAACCACAAAGCATGTCATTACAGCTGTTGCTTGTATGTACCGGTATTTTAGCGAGCTACCTAATGTTAGTTGGCTACTAATACATTGAACTTGCCGGTATAACTATATGCTATCTAACTACCCAATGTTTATTGACTTGATTATTCACGTCATTCTTAGCTTAGCTAAACCGTATAGTCAAAGCCATTTGGAGTTTACTACCATTTTATTTGGGCATTTTTATTGTTCAGAAATGTGGTGGGTACTCTCTTCATTCGCAGGACTTTATCCTGCTAACTGTTCCAAATGTCCGAACTGAATTTGGTAAAAGGGCTTTTATGTACTCTGCGCCATCGGCTTGGAACGCCTTACAAAATACTTCTAAACTGGAAGAACTTGTTCCGATTGGTGTTTTTAAATCACTGATGAAGGATTTTGAGACTTATTCCCTGACCTGTCAATGTTTTTAATTTGCTGTTTTATGATTTTGTTATACTCTTGTGAATTCTATGGTTTTTACTAGATTACTTGTAGTTTTTCATGTTGTCTGTCTGTAATTGTGTCATGACTTGGTGCTGCCTATCTTGGCCAGGACGCTCTTGAAAAAGAGATTTCAAATCTCAATGAGCCCTTACTGGTTAAATAAAAGTTAAATAAAATAAAAATAGTCGTTGTGCATTCTCAATGGACATGGTTAATGAAGTCGTAAGATAGTTTAGTAATTTGTTATGCTAACAAGCTAGCAAGAAGTTGCATAGCAACAGCATCAACTTTCAGTAGACAGGCGAAGCGCTAGTACACAACTAAAAGGATACAGTTTGTTTACAGTATACTAAAATGAACTATTAGTATGTGGATATACTCATTAAGTGTGTAGTATACAGTATGTTGGTACAAAGTCATAATTTTCTGTCACACCAGCTCCCGCTCTCCCTCTCTGGCGCTCAAGGGCGCCAGGCTGCCCTTCATTACACACACCTGTCAACATCATTACGCGCATCAGCGCTCACTGGACTCACATGGACTCCTTCACTTTGTTGATTGACTTCCCTATTTCTGTCTGCTCCTCACTTTGTTCCCCGTGTCTGCATTATTGTCGTTTCTGTTTCCCCTGTCCAGACGCTGTCCATATTCTGTTCCTGTCCATGGTCATATGTTCACTCCCTGCACCTGCTTCTCGTCTCCAGCGTCGATCCTTACAATTTTCTTAAAATCAAATTTTAAACCTAACTCTCACCTTAACCCTAACCTTTACCACACTTCTACCATTAGCCTAAATCTAAACTCAAAAAGCATTTTTTTTCATGAATCTGTACAATATAGCCTATTTTGACTTGGTGGCTGTTTTATCTAGTGGAAACCCAGGTGTCGGCTACATAGAAAAGCTGTTTGGCTCTCAGAGGACAACAGGTGTTTCTGATGATTGAACATTGCAATGCAGGTGGGTGTTAATGGTGCTTTCAAAACAACTTGCAACTCAGAGAAAAAAATAGGTCAAATCATGATGTCAGTGATCTTCAGGTTGGAAAAGCAGAGCTCTAAAAATATGCCATAGTTTCCAACTTGGAATTCTGAGTTGGATGACCGATTTGTCTTGAATGCACTGAGGACGGCATAACATTTCAATAAAACCACGCCCTGAAACAAAATGTTGGCTGAAAATAATTTGCACATTATCTCATAGGAAAAGGCACGTAAAACTCACGGAAACATTTAAAGTCACACATTCGGATTTGGCACATCAAGCCCAAATATATCATACTTTGACTAAAACGATGACTTATTTTGCCATTTGTCTTTCAACTCCAAAAAGTATTCTACTGATGTGGGCGTTTAATGACATTCAGACTACAGAGTGGCATGTATTAATGGATGCCAAGGGGAGCCAGGCCCCCCCAACAATTTTAACAATGCAAAAAGAAACAAGCGTATAAATGATTTCTCATTCGTGTCTATCCGTGGTTCATAATTGTCCATCAATTCGCAAGAGGCTATTTCACCAGAGAAAGCATCTGAGCGAGGCAAACAGCACCCCTCTGTCTTAGTATCTGTAACCCATGTATCTGATGATGTCTGACCTAAAATAATATGACATGTCACATACTAAGACAGGGGCGCTGTTTCGTTCGTTCGGATGCTTTCTACAGTGAGATTGAGGCGTCTCGCTGTCGGTGAGCGTCTTGGTCAAAATGATCAATATATTCAGAGATGACCTATCAGAGCTCAGAATTTGTGGGGGGGCTACTGGGGTGGCCAATCAGATTTCAGGGAGGGCTGTGGCCACCCCCTGGACATGCCACTGCACGCACACACACACACACACACACACACACACACACACACACACACTGTATGATGTTCCTCTGTCCTGTGTATTACAGGTCATCATTCTAGGGGAGCTCTCTGGTGACAGTGACCCCTCTGAGATCGTGGCCATAGATGACATCTCCTTCAGTGATGGTTGTGTGACTGTCCCTGGTAAGGTCTTCTTCCATACCACCTCACTGTACACACAAATGTCAGGCCATGGCAAGGGTTAAAATGATCAGAATCAGCGTTACACAGTAAAGTATATCCCCTATAGGGCTACATATGAGGAAAACCAAGAAGAGGGGGATATACTGTAGTTGAAATACAAATATCAATACACACAGAATCCTGTTGGCATTCTGAAGAGGCAGGTAGACATGGCCCGAGCTGTCAGTCATAACTCCAAATGTGGAAATGTTTGGTTGTTTTTTGCCTTATAAACCTACTGTATCTGGCCTCAAATTGAGGCCTCTTAATCACGAAACAATAAATTTACCCCAAAGTGTGAGCTCACCATCTTAATTTATGGCTGTTGGCATGATGGAGTGGACAAGAGAGACATGTGGCCTTGTGCAACCATAATTCAGGGCTGTGTGTGTGTGTGTGAGAGATAGCTGGACATGGATTTGTGAATGATAGCAGTGAATGTGAGAGGCCCCAGAGCTGCACAGCATTAGAGCAGATCATATTACCTTATGCATTGAGCAAAATACATGTTAAACCTGCTAGAGGAAGATTTCCATAATCTCCGCCTCAGTGAGCTCCTTCAGTAGAGGTAGAGGAGATCAGCAATACTTGGAGAACAAATTGATTTAAATAAAAAAGCTTTATTGCAATTAATCGTACCAACATGTTTCATATTTTATCTTTCTTTAGGGTTTTTACAGAAATAAGAAGGAATGAGGATTTTGTACGTTTCAAAGTGGCCTCAGGGACCAATCACAAAGAAAATGCTAATAAAAACATGTGATAGGTTAAAACAGTAGAAAGACCAATTGATTGTGAGTGCATGTTGCACTGACCAATGGAATGTGAAAACACAAAAATAACATCAAACGTTAGGTTGGATGACTTACATGAATCTAACCAATTATTATTAGTGTAGACTGACCAATAGATTGTGATATTATGTTGTACTGAACAATGGAACATGTACATTTGTTTTCTGTAAGGGGGTTCTATTAATCTTGCCCGGGTGCCCGTGTAGGCATGTTTTGCACCTGGTGAAGTTGATTGCATTATTTTTGTAACGAGAAGGCCGCTCTTCTCTCCCCGCGTTCACCTGGTGACGTAACGGGCCTTTGGCCGGTTCCATTCGGTTCAGATAATCGAATCCGCCCAATGATAAAGTCAGTTGAGAATAATACCACCTGACAATGTAAACAGACACTCACGACATTACCAATGATAAATAAGGAAAAAGAAGAGATATGCTTTCTAGAGGAAATCCTTGAGAATGAATTCCTCGCTCATACAGTACCAGTAGGAAAGAAATATTTGAAAATGGAATCTATAAAACGCCTCTCTACGCTTTCTAAATGGATTAATAACACCACCTCTTGGACCCAGGGACATTTTCTCAATACCAATCATTTGCTTCTTTAAAATGTCTGGCCACTGGATTTTTTATGATCTTCTCTTTTGATCGAGCGTCTGTGTTCAATGATGCTTTCCATAAGGGATTCAGTTTAACATATAAACAACATTCTTGGTTTTACAAGTTGTGAAACTGCTCATTTCCGTTCTCTTGCTCTGACAGGGCGATTGTACCATTTTAATGTTTCTTATGAGTTGACAATTAATACAATTACCACACTTAAATTCCCCCCACTGCTGGGCATCCAGCACCCCTCTATTTATTATCTCCTTAAATAGATTTTCTTAAAGGGCACGACTTTGTAAAATATACCAGTGTTTAAATATAACATTCTTTATAGTACTTGTCTTGGGAGTAAGGGTTGTGCAATATATACGACATGGCTTTTTCCTTCTCCTGTTCTGAACCAGTGGGATCTTTCCCGGATTCTCTGTTCTAATTTGACTTCAGCTTCTTGTAACCATTCCCTTTTGAAAATGCAAATCTTCCAATTTATCCAGCACACGTTGGTTATTCCTTTCTTGTACAACGGGTGGGTCTAATCCTGAATGCCGATTGGTTAAAACTGCATTCTAGCTTGGTATCTCTTCCACAAGTTACCACCTGCTAAAGCTAAAGGCTTTTCTTCAGAGGTAGGGTGATAGTGGTTTTCATGTAAAAGGATGTTGCAGTCTGTGGGTTTGGTATACAGATCACAGGATAAAACACACATTTTTTGGTGACCATTATGTCCAAAAAGGTCATCGTTTCAGTGTTATAATTCATAGTAAATTTCAGACATCTAAAATGATCATTTATAAACCTCCAACATTGTAATGTCTCCCTTGTTATAGTAAAAAAAACATGATTGATATAACATGTCCAAGTAACAATAATGGGGGAGAAAACAGTTCATGTTAGGGTCCTATAAAAAAACATTATTCTAGTCTGCCAACAAAAAGATTAGCATAACTATATAAAAGCCATCTTTGTTCCCTTGCCAGTCGAAGGTAGGGCCTATTATTGTTGTTTTTCAAAACAGAAGAAGCCAGGCTGACGGTGAAGCTTGTGGGGAGGTTGTGTACTGGTCTGGTATCAAGATAGTGTTCTGAGGTCTCCAGGCATTGTTGGTGTGTCATGGTGGTATACAAGGTCTTAATGTCCTAGGAGCACAATATAGTTCCTGGGTTCAACAGGGGAGGCTATAGGTGAACACAATGAACTGAGTGCTGTCCTTGATGTATGACTTCAGCTTAGGGACAAACTCTTTAATGTGATGATCTACAAAACTGGAGACCCTTTCTGTGAGTCTACCAAACCGGAGACAACTGGCGTGTCAGGATGGTTAAGAGGCTTGAGGGGGCACTCATTCAGGAGAAACTGTGCAACTTTAGGGGTGATATCTGAATTAAACTCACCCTCCTCGAGTAAGAGTCTGAGATCTGTTTGGAATACTCGTGAAGGATATGCGTTCATCTGTTCGTAGAAACAAGAGCCATTAAGTTGTCTTAGGACCTCCTGGTCACATCTGGATTTGTCCATAACGACAATTGCGCCTCCTTTATCTGCAGGTTTTATGACAACAGAGGCATTCTTCTCAAGTTCACTTTAGTGCCATCTGCTTTTCTTTAGAGCTGTTAATAATTCTGTCTTCAGATGCGTTTCCAAATCCAGCTCAGCGAGTCTACACTACAGTGCCTTGCAAAAGTATTCATCCCCCTTAGCATTTTTGCTATTTTCTTGCATTACCACCTGTAATTTAAATGGATTTTTATTTGGATTTCATATAATGGACATACACAAAATAGTGAAATGAAAAAAATGACTGAGTCAAATGATCTGTCACAAGATCTCAGTATGTATACACCTGTTTTGAAAGGCCCCAGAGTCTGCAACACCACTAAACAAGTGGCAACACAAAGTAAGTGGCACCATGAAGACCAAGAAGCTCTCCAAACAGGTCAGGGACAAAGCTGTGGAGAAGTACAGATCAGGGTTGAGTTATAAAAGAATATCCTAAACTTTGAACATCCCACGGAGCACCATTAAATCCATTATTAAAAAATTTCAAGAATATGGCATCACAAAAAACCTGCCAAGAGAGGGCTTTCCACCAAAACTCATGGACCAGGCAAGGAGGGCATTAATCAGACAGGCAACAAAGAGACCAAAAATAACCTTGAAGGAGCTGCAAAGCTCCACATTGGAGATTGGAGTACTTTAAGCCGTACATTCCACAGAGCTGGGCTTTACGGAAGAGTGGCCAGAAAAAAGACATCGCTTAAATTAAAAAATGTGGGAGACTCCCCAAACATATGGAAGAAGGTACTCTGGTCAGATGAGACTACATTTTAGCTTTTGGCTTTCAAGGAAAACGCTATGTCTGGCGCAAACCCAATACCTCTCATCACCCCGAGAACTACATCCCCACAGTGAAGCAGGGTGGTGGCAGCATCATGCTGTGGGGATGTTTTTCATTGGCAGGGACTGGGAAACTGGTCAGAATTGAAGGAATGATGGATGGTGCTAATTACAGGGAAATTCTTGAGGGAAACCTGTTTGTCTTCCAGAGATTTGAGACTGAGATGGAGGTTCACCTTCCAGCAGGACAATGACCCTAAGCATACTACTAAAGCAACACTTGAGTGGTTTAAGGGGAAACATTTAAATGTCTTGGAATGGCCTAGTCAAAGCCCAGACCTCAATCCAGTTGAGAATCTGTGGTATGATTTAAAGATTGCTGTATACTAGCGGAACCCATCCAACTTGAAGGAGCTGGAGCAGTTTTGCCTTGAAAAAACTCCCAGAGGCTAGATGTGCCACGCTTATAGAGACAGACCCCAAGAGACTTGCAGCTGTAATTACTGCAAAAGGTGGCTCTACAAAGTATTGACTAGTGACTGGGTGAATAGTTATGCACGCTCAAGTTCAGTTTTTTTGTCTTATTTCTTGTTTGTTTCACAATAAAAACTATTTTGCATCTTCAAAGTGGTAGGCATGTTGTGTACATCAAATGATACAAACACCCCCAAAAATAATTTAATTCCAGTTTGTAAGGCAACAAAATAGGAAAAATGCCAAGCGGGGTGAATACTTTTGCAAGCCACTGTATGTCTCAATTGAGTTACCTCCTTCAATAGTACACATTGTACACAGATATTCAATTCCTGAGTGTGACACTCAGCCTTGGCATATCATCTTTAGTAGTAGCCTACCGACCTTGGATTTGTCTGTGTGCATTGACAATGGAACTCAAATCTGTACCCACAAGCCAATGTTTTGGGCTTTTTCTTTTCACATGATACTACAGCAATATTTCTCAGCACCAAGTACACTATAGCATCTTTACGGTGCGGTTTACGACCAACATAATTCACCCGATAACATTACGTACCTTTTCTCTGTGTCTATAAAACAAATGGAGGTCATAGGTTCTCCATCGATTTTCCTATTTTACCATCCGCCGGGTGCCTTTGGGCCCTAAAGTCCTCTCTCATGGTTTGATGTGTGTAGAGAGAGAGTCTGTATTGTCGTTTAACGTAACACTCCTAAAGCGGTGCTTTGAGGCGTGGTTCCCTTAGTCTGCCCACCACAGGGCCAGCTACTAGCCTCTAGCACCGGCCCTGGTTTAGCGTGTCTAAGTGGAGGGGGTAGGTCAATGACATCCCAGGCATGCAATCTCTCTGCCTCCATCTGTCTTCTTGCTCCTGTGGTGCCACTTTTAACTGTGTGACTGTGCTATGACTCATCAAGCCTGGGAATTGTCCTGGTCAACCGTAATGGCAAAGACGTAAAAACACACACAATCTGCTAACGCCGGGGCGGGTCCAAGATCCCGACCCTAGTGACTTCATCTTAGTGTCCGTGTTATTTTCTCTCAGGTGTCTGGTTGGTCATCTCGACTCCTACTAAACTTTACTGCTTATGAATAATTTCATCATGTTTTAATTAAACACCCTTGAACAGAGCAGAAGAACCTGTGTTATACCAACACTTGTGAAAAGTAGGCTATAGTTTAGTAGCTTGACTTTGATCCATAGCACATGAGATGTTGACATGTCTCTATGAGCTATAAACACATCATTCATTTGTTTAATTACCCAGTTGTAGGAAATGAACCATTTGTAGTATATTTCAGGATTAAAAAGGATTCTGAAGTTTAATTTCCACTTTGAAATTTCAGACTTGTCCATTTAATTTTAATCCACATAATAATTCATATTTTCTGTTGCTGCAGGATAATTTCCCTCCTGTAGCAAACTGGCTAAATTAAGATCCTGCATCTGTAGCACCATATTGCCTGTAGCCTACTGTACATGGTGGAGGAACATATTGCCTGTAGTCTACTGTACATGGTGGAGGAACATATTGCCTGTAGTCTACTGTACATGGTGGAGGAACATATTGCCTGTAGTCTACTGTACATGGTGGAGGAACATATTGTCTGTAGTCTACTGTAAATGGTGGAAGAACATATTGTCTGTAGTCTACTGTACATGGTGGAGGAACATATTGCCTGTAGCCTACTGTACATGGTGGAGGAACATATTGCCTGTAGCCTACTGTACATGGTGGAGGAACATATTGCCTGTAGCCTACAGTACATGGTGGAGGAACATATTGCCTGTAGTCTACTGTACATGGTGGAGGAACATATTGCCTGTAGCCTACTGTACTTGGTGGAGGAACATATTGCCTGTAGTCTACTGTACATGGTGGAGGAACATATTGCCTGTAGTCTACTGTACATGGTGGAGGAACATATTGCCTGTAGCCTACTGTACATGGTGGAGGAACATATTGCCTGTAGCCTACAGTACATGGTGGAGGAACATATTGCCTGTAGCCTACAGTACATGGTGGAGGAACATATTGCCTGTAGCCTACTGTACATGGTGGAGGAACATATTGCCTGTAGCCTACTGTACATGGTGGAGGAACATATTGCCTGTAGTCTACATGGTAAACTGTAAGTGGCACTTCACATTTTTGTATGGAAAACGACTGTGAGGATTTCTTTGACAATATTCACAATATATTGACACATTTGCAATCTTTTTTAGAATAAATATCTTATTTCATCAATTACATTTGGAAATGCGTATTTGAGTGAACATTAGCAAGCCAGCAGGAGATGAAACACAAATTGAATTCTCTCTTCCCTGTCTCCCGGGTTTTAGCTTGTGGCTATTAGGATTAGGATTTAGGATATTAACTAGCTTGTACATGACAAATTTAGCTAGCTATGTTATCGACATATGGCAGTACACAAACAAAATCTAGCTCGCATATTTTGCCAGCTAGAAAGAAATAGCCGCAAATTTATTCAGTAACGGAGGAAGAGGATAGTGTAGCATGTGCTTAGCATGGAATATGCTAACAATGAAACTGACCAAAGGACTAGGTTCGGGAAGAGCAGTAATGACATTAGCATTAAAAGATCAGACCAGAGACCAGGATATACAATTTTAACATGGTACTAATGCCGGCTAGTTTATTTTAGAAAAAGTTGTAGTTCTGAAAGTAAAAAAATGTCCTCTTGAAGACTCAAACCATAAAAAAATGACCAATTAAATGGTCCACAAATGCATTCAACCGCTTCTCAAGATGTATGGACCATCAATTATCGGCGTTTCTCTGAAGAGATGGTTATGATTGAACTCACAATTAAAGACTAGACCTAAAGGATTTGCGCATTTCTGATTGGCAGATAATCTAGTTGGGTTGTTTCTCTCACATTTCCCGGACTATTAACCCATTAGTTGACCTGGTTTACAATAGCTAGCTATAGCAAGCTAACGTTAGAGGCTGCCTCTTCAGCAAGAAGCAACTTTGACAACATTGTCAAAGTTGACAACAAAAATTGACTTTCCCATTGATCATAATCGACAATACGAAGACAGCATGGCTCTGGGGCTTCCCCGAAATGCCACCAGTTCTGCGATCGGATCCATGGCCAAAGCGTCATATTTTAGTATATCCCACACTCAGCAGGCTGTATAGAAAAACTCTTCTGGAACCACAGAATGACCGTATTACCGCAACCCACAGCCCGCATAAACACCATGAAAACTATAAACTAACAGTGACCTCTGTCGCGGCCAAAACTACTCTTTCCCATAGGCTTTTACTATTTATAGAATGACAGAATCAGCAGTTAGCCACCAACAGCTGACAGACATGTTTACATTTGATTCGTTTTATTAGTGTTATTTCGATGGAAGACGTGAGCTAAATGCACTTAAGCTAGCTAACGTTAGAATTGAGGTAGCAAGTTAGCTCTTTCACTTAGCTACTGGTTCACTTACATTCTCTCGGTCTCTGCTGGTGCTGCTGGCTGTTTAAGATGCTTTAGAAACCACATTGATGGTAGGGACAGCATGCACTTTAAGAAGCAACTTCTCGCTGAAGCTCTCTCACACATTTCTGCAACATTGAAGGTTCCCAAGGACACAGTGGCCTCCATCATTCTTAAATGGAAGAAGTTTGGAACCACCAAGACTCTTCCTAAAGCTGGCCGCCTGTCCAAACTGAGCATTTGGGGGAGAAGGGCCTTGGTCAGGGAGGTGACCAAGAACCTTATGGTCATTTTGACAGAGCTCCAGAGTTCCTCTGTGGAGATGGGATAACCTTCCAGAAGGTTAACCATCTCTGCAGCACTCCACCAATCAGCCCTTTATGGTAGAGTCGCCAGACAGAAGCCACTCCTCAGTAAAAGGCACATGAAACCAAGATTGAACCCTTTGGCCTGAATGCCAAGCGTCATGTCTGGAGGAAGCTTGGCACCATCCCTACGGTGAAGCATGGTGGTGGCGGCATCATTGCTGTGGGGATGGATCCAAGATGGCGTAGCAGTAAGACCTGTTTGTTTTTGTCCCGTGTAAATATTGAGTTTTGTTTAGTTTTTTTGTATACATTTCAATATATTTCAGTCCCTGTTTTCCATTTTCGGATTAAATATACAGTGCCTTGCGAAAGTATTCGGCCCCCTTGAACTTTGCGACCTTTTGCCACATTTCAGGCTTCAAACATAAAGATATAAAACTGTATTTTTTTGTGAAGAATCAACAACAAGTGGGACACAATCATGAAGTGGAACGACATTTATTGGATATTTCAAACTTTTTTAACAAATCAAAAACTGAAAAATTGGGCGTGCAAAATTATTCAGCCCCCTTAAGTTAATACTTTGTAGCGCCACCTTTTGCTGCGATTACAGCTGTAAGTCGCTTGGGGTATGTCTCTATCAGTTTTGCACATCGAGAGACTGAAATGTTTTCCCATTCCTCCTTGCAAAACAGCTCAAGCTCAATGAGGTTGGATGGAGAGCATTTGTGAACAGCAGTTTTCAGTTCTTTCCACAGATTCTCGATTGGATTCAGGTCTGGACTTTGACTTGGCCATTCTAACACCTGGATATGTTTATTTTTGAACCATTCCATTGTAGATTTTGCTTTATGTTTTGGATCATTGTCTTGTTGGAAGACAAATCTCCGTCCCAGTCTCAGGTCTTTTGCAGACTCCATCAGGTTCAATTTTAACCATCTTCCCTGTCCCTGCTGAAGAAAAGCAGGCCCAAACCATGATGCTGCCACCACCATGTTTGACAGTGGGGATGGTGTGTTCAGAGGGATGAGCTGTGTTGCGTTCACGCCAAACATAACGTTTTGCATTGTTGCCAATGCAAGTTCAATTTTGGTTTCATCTGACCAGAGCACCTTCTTCCACATGTTTGGTGTGTCTCCCAGGTGGCTTGTGGCAAACTTTAAACGACACTTTTTATGGATATCTTTAAGAAATGGCTTTCTTCTAGCCACTCTTCCATAAAGGCCAGATTTGTGCAATATACGACTGATTGTTGTCCTATGGACAGAGTCTCCCACCTCAGCTGTAGATCTCTGCAGTTCATCCAGAGTGATCATGGGCCTCTTGGCTGCATCTCTGATCAGTCTTCTCCTTGTATGAGCTGAAAGTTTAGAGGGACGGCCAGGTCTTGGTAGATTTGCAGTGGTCTGATACTCCTTCCATTTCAATATTATCGCTTGCACAGTGCTCCTTGGGATGTTTAAAGCTTGGGAAATCTTTTTGTATCCAAATCCGGCTTTAAACTTCTTCACAACAGTATCTCGGACCTGCCTGGTGTGTTCCTTGTTCTTCATGATGCTCTCTGCGCTTTTAACAGACCTCTGAGACTATCACAGTGCAGGTGCATTTATACGGAGACTTGATTACACACAGGTGGATTGTATTTATCATCATTAGTCATTTAGGTCAACATTGGATTATTCAGAGATCCTCACTGAACTTCTGGAGAGAGTTTGCTGCACTGAAAGTAAAGGGGCTGAATAATTTTGCACGCCCAATTTTTCAGTTTTTGATTTGTTAAAAAAGTGGTATGGATCTGCTATTTGTTAGACCTTTAACTGGAGCCTCCATCAGAGGCTAGCCATCAGTAGCTAATCAGCTAATTAGCTACTAGCTATTTAGTCATTGTTAGCCACTGCTAGTGGTCTTTACCTTTAGCTCAGATGCCAGCCGCATTAGCCTGGATAGCCCTGGATAATACCTGCCAGTCTGCACAGCGCGATATCAGCCCTGAGCATATCGGGCTGCTTTTTTCCAGTCCGATTCCTGCCGCAAGCTCTGGACCATTACACCGGATCATCACAGCTAGCTAGCTGCTACCGAGTGGCTATTGTGGCTAATGCCCTTGTCCAGACGCAAGCACCAGTTAGCCTCGAGCTAGCCTCGAGCTAGGCCCATCTCCCGGCTAGCAAACTAAGTACACCAACTACAATACCTCTCTTGCCAGTTGGCCTGGACCCTTTGTTGACACGGAGCCCCGCCGATCCATCACGACTGGTCTGCTGGTCTGTTGACATAATTTGGCCGATGTGCTCTCAACCGGCAACTGCGTTGTGGATGTCGGTGAAGCCCCATCTGCTAGCCCCGGCCCGCTAGCTTTCTGAATGCTGTGTCTCCGGCTCGCCTAGAGTAGTAACGACTACCGAACGGCTCCCTGTTTCATCTATTGCTGCTCATTGGACCCTATGATCACTCGGCTACACAGCTGATGCTTGCTGGACTGTTCATTAACACGGTACTTCATTTTGTTTATCTGTCTGCCCCAGCCTCAAACTCAGGCCCTGTGTGTAGCTAACTGACCCTCTCTGCCCATTTATCGCCATTTACCCGTTGTTGTTGTCTTAGCTGTTTACCTGTTGTTGTCTTACCCATTGTTGTTTTAGCTCTCCCAACCAACACCTGTGATTGCTTTATGCCTCTCTAATGTCAATATGCCTTGTGTACTGTTGTTTAGCCCCTAGTCCCTCTCAACATGCCTCAGATAGCGCCTTTGTCCCACCCCCCACACATACGGAGACCACACCTAGCTTAACTGGCACCTCCAGAGATACAACCTCTCTCAACGTCACTCAATGCATAGGTGTATCTACTGTAGAGAGAGCATGCAGAGGTCTGTCATACCAACCAGGTTCGAGTTTCTACTTTTAAAAATCCATCTCTCCAGAAATAAGTCCCTCACTGTTGCCACTTGTTATAGACCCCCTTCAGCTCCCAGCTGTGCATTGGACACCATATGTGAATTGATTGCCCCATCTATCGTCAGAGATCGTACTGTTAGGTGACCTAAATTGGGATATGCTTAACACCCCTGCCATCCTACAATCTAAAGTAGATGCCCTCAATCTCACACAAATGATCAAGGAACCTACCAGGTACAACCCCACATCCGTTAACATGGGCACCCTCATAGATATCATCCTGACCAACTTGCTCTCTAATAACACCTCTGCTGTTTTCAACCAGGATCTAAGCGATCACTTTCTCATTACCTGCGTCCGTTATGGGTCCGCGGTCAAACGACCACCCCTCATCACTGTCAAACGCTCTCTAAAACACTTCTGCGAGCAGGCCTTTCTAATCGACCTGACCTGTGTATCCTGGAAGAATATTGACCTCATCCCGTCAGTAGAGGACGCCTGGTTGTTCTTTGAAAGTGCTTTCCTCACCATCTTAAATAACCAAAAATGTAGAACTAAGAAGAGATATAGCTCCGGGTTCACTCCAGAATTTACTGCCCTTGACCAGCACAAAAACATCCTGTGGTGTACTGCACTAGCATCGAATAGTCCCTGTGATATGCAACGTTTCAGGGAAGTCAGGAACCAATATACACAGGCAGTTAGGAAAGCAAAGGCTAGCTTTTTCAAACAGAAATTTGCATCCTGCAGCACTAAAGTTTTGGGATAATGTAAAGTCCATGGAGAATAAGAGCACCTCCTCCCAGCTGCCCACTGCACTGAAGCTAGGAAACACTGTCACCACCAATAAAACCACGATAATCAACAATTTCAATAAGCATTACTCTACGGCTGGCCATGCTTTCCACCTGGCTACCCCAACCCCGGCCAACAGCTCCCCCCCCCCCCCCCCCCATCTTCTCCTTCACCCAAATCCAGTTCTGATAGAGCTGCAAATTCTGGATCTCTACAAATCAGCCTGGCTAGACAATCTGGACCCTCTCTTCCTAAAATTATCTGCTGCCATTGTTGCAACTTCTATAAATTCACTTCCGGCGCCGACAGAGATGGCCGCCTCGCTTCGCGTTCCTAGGAAACTATGCAGTTTTTTGTTTTTTTACGTGTTATTTCTTACATTAGTACCCCAGGTCATCTTAGGTTTCATTACATACAGTCGAGAAGAACTACTGAATATAAGATCAGCGTCAACTCACCATCAGTACGACCAATAATATGTTTTTCGCGACGCGGACCCTGTGTTCTGCCTTACAAACAGGACAACGGAGTGGATCCTATGCAGCGACCCAAAAAAACGACTCCGAAAGAGAGGGAAACGAGGCGGTCTTCTGATCAGACTCCGGAGACGGGCACACCGTGCACCACTCCCTAGCATTCTTCTTGCCAATGTCCAGTCTCTTGACAACAAGGTTGATGAAATCCGAGCAAGGGTAGCATTCCAGAGGGACATCAGAGACTGTAACGTCCTTTGCTTCACTGAAACATGGCTCACTGGAGAGACTCTATCCGAAGCGGTGCAGCCAACGGGTTTCTCCACGCATCGCGCTGACAGAAACAAACATCTTTCTGGTAAGAAGAGGGGCGGGGGCGTATGCCTCATGGCCAACGTGACATGGTGTGATGAAAGAAACATACAGGAACTCAAATCCTTCTGTTCACCTGATTTAGAATTCCTCACAATCAAATGTAGACCGCATTATCTACCAAGAGAATTCTCTTCGATTATAATCACAGCCGTATATATCCCCCCCCAAGCAGACACATCGATGGCTCTGAACGAACTTTATTTAACTCTCTGCAAACTGGAAACGATTTATCCGGAGGCTGCATTCATTGTAGCTGGGGATTTTAACAAGGCTAATCTGAAAACAAGACTCCCCAAATTTTATCAGCATATCGATTGCGCAACCAGGGGTGGAAAGACCTTGGATCATTGTTACTCTAACTTCCGCGACGCATATAAGGCCCTGCCCCGCCCCCCTTTCGGAAAAGCTGACCACGACTCCATTTTGTTGATCCCTGCCTACAGACAGAAACTAAAACAAGAGGCTCCCACGCTGAGGTCTGTCCAACGCTGGTCCGACCAAGCTGACTCCACACTCCAAGACTGCTTCCATCACGTGGACTGGGAGATGTTTCGTATTGCGTCAGATAACAACATTGACGAATACGCTGATTCGGTGTGCGAGTTCATTAGAACGTGCGTTGAAGATGTCGTTCCCATAGCAACGATTAAAACATTCCCTAACCAGAAACCGTGGATTGATGGCAGCATTCGTGTGAAACTGAAAGCGCGAACCACTGCTTTTAATCAGGGCAAGGTGTCTGGTAACATGACCGAATACAAACAGTGCAGCTATTCCCTCCGCAAGGCTATCAAACAAGCTAAGCGCCAGTACAGAGACAAAGTAGAATCTCAATTCAACGGCTCAGACACAAGAAGCATGTGGCAGGGTCTACAGTCAATCACGGACTACAGGAAGAAATCCAGCCCAGTCACGGACCAGGATGTCTTGCTCCCAGGCAGACTAAATAACTTTTTTGCCCGCTTTGAGGACAATACAGTGCCACTGACACGGCCTGCAACGAAAACATGCGGTCTCTCCTTCACTGCAGCCGAGGTGAGTAAGACATTTAAACGTGTTAACCCTCGCAAGGCTGCAGGCCCAGACGGCATCCCCAGCCGCGCCCTCAGAGCATGCGCAGACCAGCTGGCCGGTGTGTTTACGGACATATTCAATCAATCCCTATACCAGTCTGCTGTTCCCACATGCTTCAAGAGGGCCACCATTGTTCCTGTTCCCAAGAAAGCTAAGGTAACTGAGCTAAACGACTACCGCCCCGTAGCACTCACATCCGTCATCATGAAGTGCTTTGAGAGACTAGTCAAGGACCATATCACCTCCACCCTACCTGACACCCTAGACCCACTCCAATTTGCTTACCGCCCAAATAGGTCCACAGACGATGCAATCTCAACCACACTGCACACTGCCCTAACCCATCTGGACAAGAGGAATACCTATGTGAGAATGTTGTTGCCTACCCTCACCACCTGGGGGCGGCCCGTCAGGAAGTCCAGTACCCAGTTGCACAGGGCGGGGTCGAGACCCAGGGTCTCGAGCTTGATGACGAGCTTGGAGGGTACTATGGTGTTGAATGCCGAGCTGTAGTCGATGAACACATCAAATTTTATTTGTCACATACACATGGTTAGCAGATGTTAATGCGAGTGTAGCGAAATGCTTGTGCTTCTAGTTCCGACAATGCAGTAATAACAAGTAATCTAACTAACAATTCCAAAACTACTGTCTTGTACACAGTGTAAGGGGATAAAGAATATGTACATAAGGATATATGAATGAGTGATGGTACAGAGCAGCATAGGCAAGATACAGTAGATGGTATCGGGTACAGTATGTACAAATGAGATGAGTATGTAAACAAAGTGGCATAGTATAGTATAAAGTGGCTAGTGATACATGTATTACATAAGGATACCGTCGATGATATAGAGTACAGTATATACGTATGCGTATGAGATGAATAATGTAGGGTAAGTAACATTTATATAAGGTAGCATTGTTTAAAGTGGCTAGTGATATATTTACATCATTTCCCATCAATTCCCATTATTAAAGTGGCTGGAGTTGAGTCAGTGTCAGTGTGTTGGCAGCAGCCACTCAGTGTTAGTGGTGGCTGTTTAACAGTCTGATGGCCTTGAGATAGAAGCTGTTTTTTAGTCTCTCGGTCCCAGCTTTGATGCACCTGTACTGACCTCGCCTTCTGGATGATAGCGGGGTGAACAGGCAGTGGCTCGGGTGGTTGATGTCCTTGATGATCTTTATGGCCTTCCTGTGACATCGGGTGGTGTAGGTGTCCTGGAGGGCAGGTAGTTTGCCCCCGGTGATGCGTTGTGCAGACCTCACTACCCTCTGGAGAGCCTTACGGTTGAGGGCGGTGCAGTTGCCATACCAGGCGGTGATACAGCCCGCCAGGATGCTCTCGATTGTGCATCTGTAGAAGTTTGTGAGTGCTTTTGGTGACAAGCCGAATTTCTTCAGCCTCCTGAGGTTGAAGAGGCGCTGCTGCGCCTTCTTCACGATGCTGTCTGTGTGAGTGGACCAATTCAGTTTGTCTGTGATGTGTATGCCGAGGAACTTAAAACTTGCTACCCTCTCCACTACTGTTCCATCGATGTGGATAGGGGGGTGTTCCCTCTGCTGTTTCCTGAAGTCCACAATCATCTCCTTAGTTTTGTTGACGTTGAGTGTGAGGTTGTTTTCCTGACACCACACTCCGAGGGCCCTCACCTCCTCCCTGTAGGCCGTCTCATCGTTGTTGGTAATCAAGCCTACCACTGTTGTGTCGTCCGCAAACTTGATGATTGAGTTGGAGGCGTGCGTGGCCACGCAGTCGTGGGTGAACAGGGAGTACAGGAGAGGGCTCAGAACGCAACCTTGTGGGGCCCCAGTGTTGAGGATCAGCGGGGAGGAGATGTTGTTGCCTACCCTCACCACCTGGGGGCGGCCCGTCAGGAAGTCCAGTACCCAGTTGCACAGGGCGGGGTCGAGACCCAGGGTCTCGAGCTTGATGACGAGCTTGGAGGGTACTATGGTGTTGAATGCCGAGCTGTAGTCGATGAACAGCATTCTCACATAGGTATTCCTCTTGTCCAGATGGGTTAGGGCAGTGTGCAGTGTGGTTGAGATTGCATCGTCTGTGGACCTATTTGGGCGGTAAGCAAATTGGAGTGGGTCTAGGGTGTCAGGTAGGGTGGAGGTGATATGGTCCTTGACTAGTCTCTCAAAGCACTTCATGATGACGGATGTGAGTGCTACGGGGCGGTAGTCATTTAGCTCAGTTACCTTAGCTTTCTTGGGAACAGGAACAATGGTGGCCCTCTTGAAGCATGTGGGAACAGCAGACTGGTATAGGGATTGATTGAATATGTCCGTAAACACACCGGCCAGCTGGTCTGCGCATGCTCTGAGGGCGCGGCTGGGGATGCCATCTGGGCCTGCAGCCTTGCGAGGGTTAACACGTTTAAATGTCTTACTCACCTCGGCTGCAGTGAAGGAGAGACCGCATGTTTTCGTTGCAGGCCGTGTCAGTGGCACTGTATTGTCCTCAAAGCGGGCAAAAAAGTTATTTAGTCTGCCTGGGAGCAAGACATCCTGGTCCGTGACTGGGCTGGGTTTCTTCCTGTAGTCCGTGATTGACTGTAGACCCTGCCACATGCCTCTTGTGTCTGAGCCGTTGAATTGAGATTCTACTTTGTCTCTGTACTGGCGCTTAGCTTGTTTGATAGCCTTGCGGAGGGAATAGCTGCACTGTTTGTATTCGGTCATGTTACCAGACACCTTGCCCTGATTAAAAGCAGTGGTTCGCGCTTTCAGTTTCACACGAATGCTGCCATCAATCCACGGTTTCTGGTTAGGGAATGTTTTAATCGTTGCTATGGGAACGACATCTTCAACGCACGTTCTAATGAACTCGCACACCGAATCAGCGTATTCGTCAATGTTGTTATCTGACGCAATACGAAACATCTCCCAGTCCATGTGATGGAAGCAGTCTTGGAGTGTGGAGTCAGCTTGGTCGGACCAGCGTTGGACAGACCTCAGCGTGGGAGCCTCTTGTTTTAGTTTCTGTCTGTAGGCAGGGATCAACAAAATGGAGTCGTGGTCAGCTTTCAAGTTCGTTCAGAGCCATCGATGTGTCTGCTTGGGGGGGGATATATACGGCTGTGATTATAATCGAAGAGAATTCTCTTGGTAGATAATGCGGTCTACATTTGATTGTGAGGAATTCTAAATCAGGTGAACAGAAGGATTTGAGTTCCTGTATGTTTCTTTCATCGCACCATGTCACGTTAGTCATAAGGCATACGCCCCCGCCCCTCTTTTTACCAGAAAGATGTTTTTTCCTGTCTGCGCGATGCGTGGAAAAACCTGTTGGCTGCACCGCTTCGGATTGCGTCTCTCCAGTAAGCCACGTTTCCGTGAAGCAAAGAACGTTACAGTCTCTGATGTCCCTCTGGAATGCTACCCTTGCTCGGATTTCATCAACCTTGTTGTCAAGAGACTGGACATTGGCAAGAAGAATGCTAGGGAGTGGTGCGCGCTGTGCCCGTCTCCGGAGTCTGACCAGAAGACCGCCTCGTTTCCCTCTCTTTCGGAGTCGTTTTTTTGGGTCGCTGCATAGGATCCACTCCGTTGTCCTGTTTGTAAGGCAGAACACAGGATCCGCGTCGCGAAAAACATATTCTTGGTCGTACTGATGGTGAGTTGATGCTGATCTTATATTCAGTAGTTCTTCTCGACTGTATGTAATGAAACCTAAGATGACCTGGGGTACTAATGTAAGAAATAACACGTAAAAAAACAAAAAACTGCATAGTTTCCTAGGAACGCGAAGCGAGGCGGCCATCTCTGTCGGCGCCGGAAGTACCCCAAGCGACTTACAGCTGTAATCGCAGAAATAGGTGGCTCTACAAAGTATTAACTTAAGGGGGCTGAATAATTTTGCACGCCCAATTTTTCAGTTTTTGATTTGTTAAAAAAGTTTGAAATATCCAAGAAATGTTGTTCCACTTCATGATTGTGTCCCACTTGTTGTTGATTCTTCACAAAAAAATACAGTTTTATATCTTTATGTTTGAAGCCTGAAATGTGGCAAAAGGTCGCAAAGTTCAAGGGGGCCGAATACTTTCGCAAGGCACTGTATATCCATCCTGCCCTGCCTGTCTTCGAAAGCCAAGTGAACAAACAGATTACCAACCATTTCGAATCCCACCGTACCTTCTCCGTTATGCAATCCGGTTTCCAAGCTGGTCACAGGTGCACCTCAGCCATGCTCAAGGTCCAAAACGACATCATAACCTCCGATCGATAAAAGACAGTACTGTGCAGCCGTCTTCATCGACCTGGCCAAGGCTTTCGACTCTGTCAAAAACTATATTCTTATCAGCAGACTCAACAGCCTTGGTTTCTCTAATGACTGCCTCGCCTGGTTCACCAACTACAGAGTTCAGTGTGTCAAATCGGAGGGCCTGTTGTCCGGACATCTGGCAGTCTCTATGGGTGTGCCACAAGGTTAAATTCTCGGGCCGACTCTTTTCTCTGTATACATCAATGATGTCGCTCTTTCTGCGGGTGATTATTTGATCCACCTCTACACAGACGACACCATTCTGTATACATCTGGCCCTTCTTTGGACACTGCGTTAACAAACCTCTAAACGAGCTTCAATGCAATACAACACTCCTTCCGTGGCCTCCAACTGCTCTTAAATGCTAGTAAAATTAAATGCATGCTCTTCAACCGATCGCTATCCCCGCCCAACTAGCATCACTACTCTGGACAGTTCTGACTTAGAATATGTTGACAGCTATAATATCTAGGTGTCTGGCTAGACTGTAAACTCTCCTTCCAGACACATATTAAGCATCTCCAATCCAAAATTAAATCTAGAATCGTCTTCCTATTTCGCAACAAAGCCTCCTTCACTCATGCTGCCAAACATACCCTCGTAAAACTGACTATCCTACTGATCCTTGACTTCGGTGATGTCATTTTCAAAATAGCCTCTAACACTACTCAGCAAATTGGATGCAGTCTATCACAGTGCCATCCGTTTTGTCACCAAAGACCCATATACTACCCACCACTGCGACCTGTATTCCTAAAAACCAGTTTTTGCTTTGTCATTATTAGGTATTGTGTGTAGATTGATGAGGGGGGAAAAAACAATTTAATAAATTTGAGCCTAAGGCTGTAACGTAACAAAATGTGGAAAAAGTCTAGGGGTATGAATACTTTCCGAATGCACTCTATATAACAGTTTCGCCTAATAGGAATACACAGCAGATTACAAACAAATTATTGTGTTTTTAGCCAAGAAAAGCCTCTTTGGATATATAGCTCACGTCTTTTATATCTAACCACGTGCCATTTTGTTCAGTTACATTGGCTTCTTTATGCGCAATGTCTGTTATTATTCATATCACCTCCAGTTCGGCTGCAAGTTTGCAGCAGTGATGTATTTCCCCACAATGGTTATAAATACCGATACAGTGCTTTGTCACAAATAATGGGCTTAGAACCATCAATAATACCCCACGATTAAACGGAAACCATGGATACAGGATGAAACATGACAAACACAGGTTATTGTAAATATTCCCGTCCCCTAAAAACAAATCCGGGTTAATAAGTGATCATAGGTTTGACCTGTATTCACCTGGTCAGTCTGTCATGAAAAGAGCAAGTGTTCTTAATATGTTGTACACCCAGTGTATCTCCAAAGGGACACACATGCATGCACACATACACACACACACACACATATATATATACATACACACACAAAGACACTTTGCATAGGTAGATGTCAGTGGATGCTTGTGTACTTTTGTGTGTGTTTAAAGGGATTTGGATGTCTTGTCTTTTTGTATGATTGTTTGTGAGTGAGTGAGTGAGTGGGCATGTGTGTGTGGAACACGCTGCTCCAAATTAATAATTTTGACCCGTTCCAGTGATTTTCTTAGTTATTTTGTCTGGGGCTCTGGAGAGGAACTGAATGGGTGTCTTTCTGGCTGCTGGCTCCTCAGTCTGGATCTCTCTATGCCTGCATCCCAAATTCAAACCTATTCCCTACCTAATACATTACTAAAAGTAGTGCACCGTGTAGGGAATAGGGTGGCATTTGGTTCGCAAGCCTGGATCTCTCTGTCAGTCACAACTCATGTTGCTGGAGTCGATCCAGGAGATAGTCATCTTTATTACCAAAGGCTACAAGGGGAAGGGACATGTTATTTTTTACCCCATTCATTCACAAGATACTAGGGCCAGGCCATAGACTTGATACCTCCTCCAAAACAGAACCTTGTGGTTTTATTTCAAACATCTACAACTCAGTCACTATAGAGTACAGTAGTAGTTCTCAAACATCTCCTGTAGGGGATCCTTGCCACTCCATGTATTTGATTTATTGCAGAGCTAGCACACCTGATACAACTTGTCAACTAATCATCAACCCTTGACTAGGTGACTCAGGTGAGCTAGATCAGGACTACAACAAATTGTGAATAGTCTGGGGGTTCCAGAGCAGAGATTTGAGAACCACTCGTCTATAGTATCCAAGTACAACAGAGGAACTAAGCATGACCTTCCTGTACATTTTATGTAGCCTGACTAATATCAAACTCAAAGTGGACAGCTTGCGTTGTACCATGCGGTCTGGATTGCCAGGCTACCATAGACCTGCTACCTGTTCTAAACGCATCCTGATGGTCCTACTGTATTTAAAACAGATGCAACTCACAGGCGGCACTATAGTCCACAGTATCCAAGTGCAACAGAGGAACTATGCATGAACTTCCTGTACATATTCTGTTTTTAAAGTTTTCCAATGTTTGTGAGTTACTGTCCTTACTCAAAGAAATGAGAAGAGAAGCCTTTTTTTTCAATATCCAGCCAGAACCCATCTGAAAATTGGACTATTTTATTTAATCGTGTTTCCAATACTTCTCATATAAAAGCCAGAATTTAATTTCAGTCCAATTAAGAGAGAGTCTCTACGGCTCAATATTGATCTAAATAACTCTACGCTCCCATTGGTTCTCATCACTTCATGGTCCAATCAAAATCCTCTCTGCAATAACAACATAATGTACTTACTCTTATGGAGGATGAAGACTGATTAAAGGGTAGCTCTCTTTAGTGCACAGTGATTTCACATGAGTGGAGCTTTATGAAAAACGTGCACGGGATAGATATCATGGCTGTAAGTGCCTGCATGTGAACAAGACATAACGTAGAGCTCTGCCTGAATTATGAGGTCTGCATCTCAAATGGCACCCTATTCCCTATATACAGTGCCTTCAGAAAGTATTCACACCCCTTGACTTATTGACTTTTGTTGTGTTACAGCCTGAATTTAAAATGGAATACATTATGAATTTTGTCACTGACCTACACACAATACCCCATAATCTCAAAGTGGATTTTTTATTTTATTTTTAAGAATTGAGATCAATTTAAAAAATGAAAAGCTGAAATGTCTTGGGTCAATAACTAATCAACACCTTTGTTATGGCAAGCCTAAATAAGTTCAGGACTAAACATTTGCTTACACGTCACATAAGAAGTTGCGTGAACTCACTCGGTGTGCAATAATAGTGTTTAACATGATTTGTGAATGACTACCTCATCTCTGTACCCCAGACATACAATTATCTGTAAGGTCCCTCAGTCGAGCAGCGAATTACAAGCACAGAATCAACCACAAATACCACAGAGGTTGCCTTGCAAAGAAGGGCACCTATTGGTAGAATGGTAAACATTAAAAAAAGCAGACAATGAATATTTCTTTAAGCATGGTGAAGTTCTTAATTACACTTTGGATGGTGTATCAATGGTGTCGGAGAGGAAGGCAGACGTTTTATGTGTCCATCAACCTTTTGTGTTTTTTGTTTGTTTATTTGCAACTTATTTTTTTACTTATTTTGTTCCTAATGTTGCCGCTACCGTCTCTTATGACCAAAAATAACTTCTAGACATCAGGACTGTGATTATTCACCATGGACTAGCAGAATAATTTTTTCCTTTCACAAGTCTGACAAGCCCGACGCAAAGGATATATTGCTTTCTCGGGAATAGACCCAGATCCCCACGATTTGCGTGAAGAGGAGGTGGAGAAAAAGGGGCCAAAGGGCGGGCCACCTTCTGAGAATTCGTAGGCGATCGAATAAACCCCCGCTTCCCTCCATTTTGCTAGCAAACGTGCAATCTTTGGAGAATAAAATCTACGAGCTACGCGGAAGATTTAACTACCAACGGGGCATTAAAACTGTAATTTCCTATGCTTCACGGAGTCGTGGCTGAAAGACAACACTATCAACATTCAGCTAGCTGGCTACACGCTATACCAGCAGGATAGAACAGCGGCGTCTGGTAAGACAAGTGGCGGCGGACTATATATTTTTGTAAATAACAGCTGGTGCACGATATCTAAGGAAGTCTCGAACTATTGCTCGCCTGAGGTAGAGTATCTCATGATAAGCTGTGGACTACACTATCTACCTAGAGTTTTCATCTGTGTTTTACGTAGCTGTTTACATACCACCACAGTCAGTGAGCTGTATTCCACCATAAACAAACAAGAAAACGCTCACCCAGAGGCGGAGCTCCTAGTAGGGGACTTTAATGCAGGGAAACTTAAATCCGTTTTACCAAATTTCTATCAGCGTATTAAATGTGCAACTAGAGGAGAAGAAAACTCTGGACCATCTATATTCCACACACAGAGACGCATTCAAAGCTCTCCGTTGCCCTCCATTTGGCAAATCTGACCATAATTCCATCCCCCTGATTCCTGCTTACAAGCACAAATTAAAGTAGAAAGCACCCGTGACTAGATCAATAAAAAAGTGGTCAGATGAAACAGATGCTAAGCTACAGGACTGTTTTGTTAGCACAGACTGGAATGAGTTCTGGGATTCCTCCGATGGCATTGAGAAGTACACCACATCAGTCATTGGCTTCATCAATAAGTGCATCGATGACGTCGTCCCCACAGTGACCGTACATACAGTAAATACCCTAACCAGAAGCCATGGATTACAGGCAGCATCCGCACTGAGCTAAAGGCTAGAGCTGCCGCTTGCAGTGAGCGGGAATCTAACCCGGAAGCTTATAAGAAATCCCGCTATGCCCTCCGAGGAACCATCAAACAGGCAAAGCATCAATACAGGACAATACAAGATCGAATCGTACTACACCGGCTCTGATGCTCGTTGGATGTGGCAGGGCTTGCAAACCATTACAGACTACAAAGGGAAGCACAGCCGAGAGCTACGCAGTGACACGAGCCTTCCAGACGAGCTAAACTACTTTTATGCTCGCTTCGAGGCAAATACACTGTAACATGCATGAGAGCACCAGCTGTTCCGGAAGACTGTGTGATCCCGCTCTCCGCAGCCGATGTGCCTAAATGACTACCGACCCGTAGCACTCACGTCTGTAGCTATGAAGTGCTTTGAAAGGCTGGTCATGGCTCACATCAACACCATTATCCCAGAAACCCTAGACACACTCAATTTGCATACCGCCTCAACAGATCCACAGATGATGCAATCTCTATTGCACTCCACACTGCCCTTTCCCACCTGGACTAAAGGAACACCTATGTGAGAATGCTATTCATTGACTACAGCTCAGTGTTCAACACCATAGTTCCCTCAAAGCTCTACAGAGTATTTTGTGTAGATTGTTGACAAAAAAATACAAATCCATTTAAAACTTTGTAACACAACAAAATGTGAAAAAGTCAAGGGGTGTGAATACTTTCTGAAGTCACTGTAGTGCACTACTTTTGACCAGGGCCTATAGTAGTGCACTATATAGGGGATACAATGTCATTTAGGACACTGTCTGAAAGGCCTCTACACTGTCCCTAGTCCACATTGTTTACTGCTACCAGTAATAGCATTGTCTTGCCATGTGATATGTATATTCCTTCCTTTCTATGTTCTTTATCTGCTTTCATTCCCAGCCCCAGATAGCAGTGTTCCTCTGTCCCCAGTCCTTCTGTGCCCCCCCTCCTCCTTTACCTGTGCCAGTGGGGAGTGTATTGATGAGGGCAAGGTGTGTGACTTCACCCCACATTGTGCTGGCGGGGAGGATGAAGCCAGCTGCCGTAAGAACCCTGTTGCCAAAAATGCCAAGTAACAAACACACCAAACTCCAAATCCCATAAACAACCCTGGGCATATCCCAGGTGCTGTGCTCAAGCTTCTGTCTTTTTGTAGTTTCATAATTTTTTTCTGCTACAGTTGTAGGCTATATCAGAAATGATCACGTTTGATCCTTCAGGTTGTTGAAGTTTGATGTAAGAGTACTTCTTCATTATCCAATGTAGTTGAAGCTATGAATTAGTCAAATGTAGTCCGGAGGCCAGAATGGGGGTCAGTTCCATTCCTATTGCATTTCACCGTAGGAAAGCATTGACCCTCCCTCTGCTCGATGCCATTGAATCCATTGTCTTGTTGATTTGATTTATTTTGCGGTAAAACATTACTACAGTTTAAAAAGTACACAGAAATCCCAGAGAAGAACACAAGCAAGCTTGAAATACACTTACTTACTTATGCTCTCTCTTCACCCAGGCTCCTTCTGTGACTTTGAGAGTGACTCTTGTGGCTGGCATGAGTATGGCTTTGCCCAGGGGGATGGTTTCGACTGGGTCAGGGGCTCAGCAATGACCGTACCACTGGACCACCAGGGCCAGATCCCTCCTCTGGACCACTCCACCAACAGCAGCCAGGGTAGGAGGAAGGTGTCACTGTCAACACAACACCACACAACCCTCCAAACAGCACAGTAACGCTAGCTCTGGTCCAGGGTGTTACGTGCTTCTTCCTAACAGCATCAGTGTCAGAAAATCGCACCTAACACCTTGAACCAGAGCTAGGCAACACTGTGGTCTGAAAATAGTTATCTCCCCAACCCCCCACAGAGCGAGCTAATGGAATAAGCACAGAGGTGTGATTGCCTGATAAGAGGCTGTGTGGTGTCGGCTCGACGCTGTCGGTTTGGAAATAAGAGGCAGAATAAAATAATATTACTCACAGATTAAATCAATCACTTCTTCAGAAAATGCCCCGGCTGGTAATTTTGTAAGTACAGAGCCAGAGAGAGCAGCGGCGTCTGGAGAGAGAGAAACGCTTTCTCAGCCATCTGAATAATAGAGGGGAAATCGACATCTCTCCCGCCTGGTATTAAAAACCACACACCTCTGCGCAATATTTCACCCACTCCCAAACTTTATGTGCTCTTCTTCCTCTGCATTTTCAAATATATATTTTTTTGCAATCAGGATAGTCAGGTTAATTGTTGTACGTTTATAGCTTCTTCCTCATGTTTATTTTTAATATGGGATGTCTCCTTCCTCCCTCCCTCTCTCCCCCCTCCTTCCTACTCTCCGTCCATTTCTCTCAGCTCTGCTATTTTCAGGTTTTTATGCTGTTGTAAAGTTCTCCTCTGCTTTCCCTTCTCATTGCAGGCCACTTTATGTTTGTCTTGAAGAACAGTAGCAGTATTTCCCAGAAGGCTTTTCTCCGGGGCCCCCAGTACCGACAGTCAGCCTCTGGGTGCACCATGACCTTCTGGTGAGGATAATGACCCTGTTATCTTACAAACGGCATTAGAAGATTCCATTCCTCATGGTTCAGTAATGGGTCTGATGTTATTTCCACACTGGGGTGCCTCAGGGTATAGCTTTTGATTATCTCAGTACAGTGGCTCACTTTCTCTATGGGGCACCGTGACACTGTGCTACATACAAAATATTTACCGCTGTCTCTCTCAACAGAATAGGCATGAATTGAGATAACGCTGAATTTCTCCCGAACTCATTGGTCTGTAGATATATCACATGCCTATCTAAAGCTCTGCTGTTTTAGACTGCCAATTTGAGTTATAGATGTTCAAGTGCAGTATTTCACTAGCTCTGCCTCTCTCTCCCTCTCTTTTTGCTCTATGAGCATATCCCATTTCGTAGCTTCAGTCAGTAGTGAGACGTGCATCTGAATCGGTCACATTATGACACTTTTATGGCTGTTTAACATCCCTGTCAGAAGACAGATTGTATATTTCCTTTGGATGATTGGAATGCTACATTTGTCAGAAAATTGCAGTTCAAGGGTTTATCAATTTCATTTTCTCCAGAGCAAGCAGAAATGTTCACGTTTAATGTCCGGCATGTTACATTATCATTCCTGGACAAATCATTACCTCGTCTCAAGAAATGAAGTACACTTCAACAGAAAACTCTGATGGGTTGCAAACCAGCCTGGTCAAATGGCTGTTATGTATCAGTAGTATGTAATGAGTGCGTCACAAATTGCAACCTATTCCCTACATAGTGAACTACTTTTGACCAGAGCCAAGTAGTACAGTATAGAGGGAATAGTTTGCCATTTGGGACGCAAACAATTATCCCTCTCTACCCCCACACACCCAGGCATTATAACTCAGGCATCTCGGTGGGGGCTGCAGAAATGTACCTGCGTATCGCTGGCATGGACAACACCACCGTGCTGTGGCAAACCCTCTATAACCAAGGGAACCACTGGAACCGGGTCACGGTGCAGCTGGGCCGAATCACTCAGCCCTTCCAGTTCTTATTGGCTAAGCTCAGCCTGGGCGTGTTTGATGGAGTCTCCGCCCTGGACGACATCAGCTTCCAGAACTGCTTGTTGCCCCCAGCGGTGGAGGCGGTGCAGTGCCCCAGCCACACCCACTTCCACTGCTTGCGGAGCCGGGCATGTGTGGAGCACCTGCAGCTTTGTGACCTGGTGGACGACTGTGGGGATGGCTCGGACGAGGAGGACTGCTGTGAGTCATACTCACACAGACAGACACATAGGCAACCATACAATCAAAATAGAATGTACAGTACATGTGTGAGATACTAAAACATACAACAAAATAGGAACATTTTGGCTAAGCACTTTGCTCTTATAGCACCATATTTTGTGGGACGATAACAGGAAAACTCTTTCTCTCTGTCAATATTGTCTTCCTCTCCATCTCTTCCTCTCTCAGCCGCGGAGCTGATTTGTGACTTTGAACAGGGACTGTGTAGCTGGACCCAGGAGCAGAGCCACAAGGGAGGTGACATCTTTGACTGGACGCACATCCAGGGACCAACGCCCACCCTCCAAACTGGCCCCTGGAAGGACCATACCCTGGGCAACGTCAATGGTCACTACCTGTACATCGAGTCCTCTGCCCCCCAGGAGTTTAAGGACACGGCTGTGCTGGTCAGCCCAGTGTTCCAGCCTACCCTCCACCATGGTAACGGAATGCCCAGCATCGCCACAGGCCCCCGCCACCCCTGTGTGTTCCGCTTCCACTACCACATGTTTGGGTCTCATGTGTTCCGCCTGGCCGTGTACATGAGGACCACCAAGCCTGGCCACGGTCACATGCTGTGGGTGCGCTACGGCGACCAGGGCAACCTGTGGCACAGGAAAACTCTCTACCTCAACAGCGCCAAGCCCTTCCAGGTAACTAGGGTTGCAAAAATCTGGTAAACTTTCCCAAAATTCCCAGGTTTTCTAGAAATCCCAGATTGGAAGTTTCCTGGAATCAGGAGGGAATAAGCAGGAAATTGGGGAATCCTCCAATCAGGATTTCTGGAAAAACAGGGAATTTGGGGAAAGTTCCCTCTTTTGCAACCCTGTAGGTAACTCATTCAAAACTCTTCAAATTAGTGCCAGAGAGAATCTTTATATGTGATGGTTTATTGATGTTGTCGTCTGGTGAGCCTTTCTGATGGATGGTTGGTTTAGTGGTATTTCTGTTATTAAACCACACTTTTACCTCCTAAAGAGATACCCGCCACTGCTCTGAGACTCAACAGAAAACAGTCCACATTGACATCAGTCGGTCAACTGTTCACTTCCAATCGGACAACACAAATTGCATGCTGTAGTTAAACAGGCCTCACTTGAGTTCTTCGTGGTTCTAAAGCCTTGTTCACATTGGCATTTTTTTTGCATATCTGATTGGAAGCTGTTCTTTTCCTGCAGTCTGAATAGCCAAAAAAAGCACATTGAATCAGATATTTCAATGGACATTTCAAACCACCTTTGTAGGTCGTTTTGAAATCAGATACAAATCTGATTCTTGGCCATGCAACTTGATCTGATTTATTTGTCCTCAAGTGGTTTTTAGACTGTTATTTGGCACATCCTGTTGCTTGCTAGCTACTCTGACATTTTTGACAAGAACAAGTTGTAGCTAACGGGCTTGTTAATTGTTTATAAACAAATTAGTGATTGTGCTAGAAAGCGTAACAGCTACCTAGCTAGCTAGTTGACTGCTGTGGATAGCCAAAAATGACTTGTTTTGAAAGTTGCATATTTTTTTCCTTTGAGGCTTTTAAAGTGTTCTTACACTATGATTTTCTTTAAAAAAAAGATTACATTTTTTTTTTTTAACAAACAGAACACATTCCACATCCACAGATGTGGCAGACATAAATAATCTAATAAATAAAACAAAACCAACATATTTGCAGCAGCACTATCTGTGATCATAGCTATTTCCAGCTTTAGCTGAGACAACGAGCAAGGAATTTGTTTTGCAGCACCTTACACAACATCTACAGTATATACACACATTTCCCTAATCACGCCATTCACTCTGTCCAATTTTGAAATATAGTTGTGTAGTGGAGACCAATCTATCAAACCTGGGCTGTCTCTTGAAGAGGTTATAAGTGAGCTTTTCAAGAGGAAGAAAATCAACAGTCTGGTCAATCCACATGTTAAATGTAGAAGAAGAATTAGAAGCCCACAGTAGATAATGATAGTATGTGATAGTCCTAAACACATTTTCTCTGTCTGGATCAAGAACAAAGTCCTGTTGGGCATCAAGAAGATAGACACAGGGTTATATCAAACTGTACATCTAGTATTTTCTGTGCAGCAGTATGTATAGATTGCCAAAATCTGATAATCTCTCTACAACTCCAAAATACATGAATATACAGCAAATTCCACTTTCAGATGTACATCTTTTACAATCAGGAGAAATGTCTGTATTCATTCTATAGAGAAATTTGTAAAAAAAAAAATAAATTAAACAAAACATTTTTATTTTAGTAGAGGAGCAGTATACCCTGTCGCAAACATCCGCCCCACAACTCTTCACTGATAGTCAGACAAAGGTCCTTTTCCCAGATTATTTTCAAAGGGGTAATTGAGGAGCCCACATTCTCAGAAAGGAGTCTATAGATATAGGAGATTTTGCCTTTGGTGGATTGTGCTGTAGCAAGAAGGGTCTCAACTTCATTCAGCTGAGCTCCATAGCTCTCCTTGGAAGTGAATGAGGAAAATGACATGTCTAATATAAAGATATATGTTTTAAATTGGATATTGGCACATTGAATTCACTGCAGAACTCTTGAAAGGATTTCAGTATAGTTGTGTTCTGATGAAACAGGTCTGACATGTTCCTGATCCCGAGAGTATGCCGAAGATGAAAGTTGGCATCACTCAGGGCTTTGGGCAAGTTTGGATTGCATGTTATAGGTGAGTGAGAGCATATCTGTGAGGAAATGCCGAGGTATGTTCTTACAGTCCCTCCATGCTAGTAGGACGTTGTAAATCACAAAGGTTTTGGGTATGTTGCCCACTTCGCTAAAGTTATTCCTGAATATAATTGAGCTTAGGGGCAATGGACCACAGGATTGGGCCTCTTATCTGAATCCACATTGAGTCTTGTCTGTTTGTGATCCATGTTAACATGTTGTGGATTTGTAGTACAATTGAAGGCAGGGAAGTGCAAAACCACTCTTAGAGTCAGGTTTCGATAGAATAGAGTACTTGATCCTAGGTTTTTTTTTTATTGTCCCATATAAATTTGGTGATGCGTTGGTTGGTTGTTTAGAAAAAAGAAACTGGGAGATAACATGGGAGCATCTGAAATAAATAGTTCAATCTAGGGAGGATGTTCATACGGATAGCATTGATTCTTCCGACTAAGCTAATTGGGAGGGAAATCCAGGTTTGGAGATCATTCTTGATTCGATCCAGAATTGGGAGACAATTTTCCTTGAAAAGGCAATTCAGATCTGGTGTTACAAAGCTTCCAAGGTATTGAAACCCCTGTGTCTTCCATTGGAACGGGAAGAGTGTCTTCATAGAGCTGGTGAGTCGAAGATTGAGAAGGAAAACAATGGATTTGTTCAAATATATCTTAAATCCTGACAACTTGCCGCAGTGAGCAATTGTGTCTAAAATGGGAGGGTGGGATTTCTCAGGATTGGATATGTAGAGCAAGACATGATCCGCGTAGAGGCAAATCTTGTTCTGACGGCCACCTGCAGAAACCCCCATAATACTTGGATCGCTCCTCATCAACTCCGCCCCCAACAAGTAGAGCAAGGGGACAGCGAGCATTCTTGTTTTGTTCCACATCTCAAAGGGAATCTGTGAGAGTTCAGACCGTTAGTAGACACCATGGCATTTGAATGAGAATATAGGGACTTAAACCATTTACTAAAGTTTGGTGCCCATATTGAACTTTTCTAAGACGGAGAACAGAAAGCTCCACTCCATCCTGTCAAACGCCTACTCAGTATTCAGTGAAGCCAGCAGGACAGGGGTCTTTTGTGCATTTACCTGATCTATAATATTAAAAAGACGGTTTGGTCCCCTTTTATTATTTTGGGAAGAAGAGTGTTTCGTCTTTTGGCAAGCAATTTGGTAATTATTCTGTAATCGAAAACCTACAAGCTTATGGGCTAGAAGTACGAGCAGGATAGAGGGTCCTTGTCTTTTTTTGAGCAACACTGTAATGCGAGCTGTGTACATAGAGTCTGGGACAGCTCAGTTTTCACAAAAATCATCCAGCGTTGGCATGAAAATGGGGCTAAGCTGGGACCAAAAAGCTTTGTAGAACTCTCTGGAAATCCGTCTGGGCCTGGGGACTTGTTAGGTGGCATGGAAATGATTGCCTCTAGGACCTCCTCAGGAGTGAAGGGGGAGTCGAGATCTTCTTGGTCGGTCTCCGATAGTTTTGGTAGCGAGATTCCTCTATGAAGGAATGGAGTTCTGCTTCTGTATGTTTTCTCTCAGAAGTATATAATTTGCAGTAAAAATCATGAAAAGTAAAATGTATCTTATCTGGATCATAAGTGACCTTGTCGTCTTCTGTTCGGATTGCCATGATTGTATGCTTGAACTGATCTGTTTTAAATTAGTATGCAAGCAATCTGCTAGGCTTGTTGCTATACTCATGGTATTTCTGTTTAGTAAAGAAAACATGTTTTTTTTATCTCTCGAGTATAGTCCAAGTTTAGTTTGGCTTTGGCTGCTTTTAGTTGACTCCAGGAGGACCTGTCTGTTGATTGTTTATATAAATATATACAGTGGGGCAAAAAAGTATTTAGTCAGCCACCAATTGTGCAAGTTCTCCCACTTAAAAAGATGAGAGGCCTGTAATTTTCATCATAGGTACACTTCAACTATGACAGACAAAATGAGAAAGAAAATCCTGAATATCACATTGTAGGATTTGTAATGAATTTATTTGCAAATAAAGGTGGAAAATAAGTATTTGGTCACCTACAAATCAAATCAGTATAAAAGACACCTGTCCACAACCTCACACAGTCACACTCCAAACTCCACTATGGCCAAGACCAAAGAGCTGTCAAAGGACACCAGAAACAAAATTGTAGACCTGCACCAGGCTAGGAAGACTGAATCTGCAATAGGTAAACAGCTTGGTTTGAAGAAATCAACTGTGGGAGCAATTATTAGGAAATGGAAGACATACAAGACCACTGATAATCTCCCTCGATCTGGGGCTCCACGCAAGATCTCACCTCGTGGGGTCAAAATGATCACAAGAACGGTGAGCAAAAATCCCAGAACCACACGGGGGGACCTAGTGAATGACCTGCAGAGAGCTGGGACCAAAGTAACAAAGCCTACCATCATTAACACACTACACCGCCAGGGACTCAAATCCTGCAGGCCAGATGTGTCCCCCTGCTTAAGCCAGTACATGTCCAGGCCCGTCTGAAGTTTGCTAGAGAGCATTTGGATGATCCAGAAGAAGATTGGGAGAATGTCATATGGTCAGAGGAAACCAAAATATAACTTTTTGGTAAAAACTCAACTCATCGTGTTTGGAGGACAAAGAATGCTGAGTTGCATCCAAAGAACACCATACCTATTGTGAAGCATGGGGGTGGAAACATCATGCTTTGGGACTGTTTTTCTGCAAAGGGACCAGGACAACTGATCCGTGTAAAGGAAAGAATGAATGGGACCATGTATTGTGAGATTTTGAGTGAAAACCTCCTTCCATCAGCAAGGGCATTGAAGCTGAAACATGGCTGGGTCTTTCAGCATGACATTGATCCTAAACACACCGCCCGGGCAACGAAGGAGTGGCTTCGTAAGAAGCATTTCAAGGTCCTGGAGTGGCCTAGCCAGTCTCCAGATCTCAACCCCATAGAAAATATTTGGAGGGAGTTGAAAGTCTGTGTTGCCCAGCAACAGCCCCAAAACATCACTGCTCTAGAGGAGATCTGCATGGAGGAATGGGCCAAAATACCAGCAACAGTGTGTGAAAACCTTGTGAAGACTTACCGAAAATGTTTGACCTCTGTCATTGCCAACAAAGGGTATATAACAAAGTATTGAGATAAACTTTTGTTATTGACCAAATACTTATTTTCCACCACAATCTGCAAATAAATTCATAAAAAATCCTACAATGTGATTTTCTGGAATTCTTTTTCTAATTTTGTCTGTCATAGGTGAAGTGTACATATGATGAAAATTACAGGCCTCTCTCATCTTTTTAAGTGGGAGAACTTGCACAATTGGTGGCTGACTAAATACATTTGTGCCCCACTGTATATATAGGTTTTTTTTCAGCATTCCAGCTCCCTTTCAAAATCTAACCTGTGTGCTTCCATTGCTATTTTCTTAGAGGAAGCATATGCAAATAGATGACCTCTTAGTGTGGCTTTGGGAGCATCCCACATTGTGGCCGGAGAAACATTAAAGTCTTTGCTGTCTTGTGTATAGTTGTCTATCCATGAAGTGACCAATGTATGGAATGCTTTGTTTTATAAAATGGAGTTGTTGAATTTCCAATTCTTTGACCATGGGACGTTTTTACAGAGGTCAAAGCAGAGGCGGACAAAGGCGTGATTTGAAAGTGCTATGGGTTCGATTGTACAGTGGCAGAAGTTATGGGATAAAAATGTACTCTATACGAGAGTAGGTGTTATGGACATTGGAGTAGTATGTATAGTCCACAGTCCCTCTCCTGGTATCTATCAGTCCCCATTCTCCTTAGTAAGAGATTTCAACGTCTTTGCCGATCTAGGGTTTGTGGTGGGGACTTGAGATGATTTGTTCAGAGTTGAGTTGAGGGTACAATTAAAATCTCCAGCCAGCACGCCAAAGGAAACGCAATGCTCATTGAACAGGGTTATCATTTTCAACATGAAAGTGGGAGTATCTGTGTTAGGGGGCGTATATATTGAAGATAGTAATTGGTTGCCCGTACAGTGACCCAGTTATTATAGGAAATCTTCCCTCTGGATCAGATGTGTTTTTGTCAATTTTGAATGGAACATGCTTATGGATAAATATGGCTGTGCCTCTATTGTTAGATTTGAAAGATAAACAAACACACCTGTCCCACCCAAGCTCTGCTCAGTTTAGCGTGTTCGCTAAACTGGCATCACAGAGGTCTCTTGTCGTAGCGCAATGTCGGCTTTTTCTTTTTTGAGAGCATAGTATCTTTTTCCGTTGTATTGCAGGACCTAGCCCATGGCAGTTCCATGTCAGTAGATTAAAGATACTAGTCAAAGTCATAGTACAGTTATGGAACTCTAGTGCAAGTCATCTCTGGGTATATAGGTGGATAATAGTTACAGCTGCCATCACATGAAATTTAAAAAAAAAAACAATTTCTGAACACCCCAGCCAAATTCCCAAACAACTCGACATACTGTTTGTTTCCTGTTGGATCTGTTAACCCCAAGCTTAGTCGCAATTCTGTGTTTCCGAAAAATGCGATCAATGCCTCATCCTCTCCGCCCCGCATTAACTGAGTGACAATGTAGCATCCGTCCAGGCCACAGTTAAAAAGAGAGGGAGAAATAAAGTAAATAAAAGCAATAGCCCAGCCTCCAAATAAATCCTCCAAATCCTCCAAAGGACATAGGCTTAATCCCGAGTGGCGCAGCGGTTTAAGGCACTGCATCTCAGTGCTAGAGGCGTCACTGCAGACACACTGATTCGAATCCAGGCTATATCCCAACCTGCCGTGATTGGGAGTCCCATAGGGCGGCATACAATTGGTTCAGCGTCGTCCAGGTTTGGCCGGTGTAGGTCGTCATTGTAAATAAGAATTTGTTCTTTAACTGACTTGCCTAGTTAAATAAAGGTTAAATAAATCAAAAACAGAAGTGAGGGAACAAATCCCTAAGAGGTATCTATAGGATAAGTTATTTGTTATATCAACAGAATAAAAACGCAATCATACACATGAACATCAACTTGACAACACTGATCCTCCTGTTGATGTGTCTCCCAAATAGCCTACATGTTCTACAGACAAGATAACACGCTGTAAATGGTTCATTGTCCCACTTCACATTAAAGGTGAAATAAAAGAAGGCTAAAACGTTAGTAGGCCTAGGTTAGGCTATAGGGCATATTCCTCTCGCAGACAAAATAAAAAATAAATAAAAGGATGGATAAAAGGATTCAACAGAGGATGAGGTTGGCAGTTGTTGGGCCTTGGGAAGGGACGTGTTCTCACGCTCCTGGCTAATGGCGCTAGTTTTTTTCCTGAAGCTAGCTGTTTCTTGGAGGCTTTTTCGGTGGCTATTGCTCGAGTCCGGGTTAAAATGTCACAGGTAACGTTGCCTTTTGTAGCCGCCGTGGCTATTTTGACTATAGCTAACGGGGTTTAACTTGAAGTGGAGGTAAGATTAAGAATTGGAAATGACTTGTGCGGAACTCTCAGTTCATGCGGCCATCTCGTTCAAGAGTCCCGTGATCCCCCTTTACACTATGATTTTGAACACTCAAAACAACTGGGAAGCGTCCATGGCAGGCATTGTTGTCGCCATAGCTTGCTACATAACCTCTGAGTGATAAAAAGCATGAGCACCACCACCAATCAACCTACACTTCTGCGCACACACCCATTGTTACTATGACAACTAGCGTAGCCATGATAGCAAATGACTGCTGTCTGAACACACACACACATCCAATTTGGTCACTTGTAACTTGCTGTTTGGGCAGTCAGTATTCCAAAACAGATTTGAAAAACAAAACTGATTTGAGCATTAAGGTGTGAACAAGGCTTAATTGCACTGAAGCAAAGAGGGCCTGATTAAGTTACTAGCTAATATGCTGTAGTCAGGGGTTGTCACGTTCTTCCCTAGACTCGGCATATCTCCCCTCTGTCCAATAAACTTGGGTTTATTCCAGCTCACATCCAATTAACAGTCCAGATTAATTGGCTCTGGCCTGAGGTGAGCTGTAGGAGGTGTAAAAGCAGCCCTCTAAGGGTGGAGGAGATCCACTCACTCACTCACTCACTCACTCACTCACACGTTGCTCTATCAGTCCGAATTACGGGGGAGAAAGGGAGAGGTAAGATCTGCTGAATGAGACATGAGTTCCTCTAAACTCAACAAAAGTCAAACTTTGGGGGCGGTCTCTAAATATTGATAATTTGACCGGGACGGGACGCGCACCGACAGCAAGATGCATCTACCTCACCGAAGAAAACATTTGAGCAAGCGAAACAGCGCCCCTTTGTCTCAGTATGTGTAGCCCATGTATCGGATACTGTCTGGCCAAAAAGAGTATGACAATTCACCTCTCCAGTGAGATAGATTGAGCCACTTTCAAATTGAAGGATAATTATGAAACATTCTTCCATACTTTTTTTGTTGTTCACATTTTTGGGGGACGCATGGTTTCCCGTGGCATCCATGAATACACCCCACTGTAGTAGGCTTAATGACAATCACCAAATGTCATTACACTTATGGTGTTTGTAACAGATATCTCTTAACATTTATCAAATGGGTCAAACGTGCACAGTGCACTGGAATTATGGACGAACGTGCACAGCCGCAGGTAGCCTACTTTTTGAAGTGATTTGTTTCACAATCGGATGAAAACATCATGAATGGTTGTGTTAATGCCACATTAAAATGTAATACATGTTTACTGTTACATTTTGTCTTTACTATTAGGCCCATAGAAAATATTAGGCCCAATAGGCTCCCCCGAATGTCACGGTATAATTCTCACTCTGTGTGGAATTCTAATATACTGAACAAAAATATAAATGCAACATGCAACAATTTCAAAGATTTCACTGAGTTACAGTTCATATGAGGAAATCAGTCAGTTGAAATGAATTCACTAGATTCTAATCTATGGATTTCACATGACTGGGAATACAGATATGCATCTGTTGGTCACAGATACCTTAAAAAAAAATGGGCCTCACAATGGGCCTCAAGATCTCGTCACGGTATTTTTGTGCATTCAAATTGCCATAGATAAAGTGCAATAGTATTCGTTGTTCGTAGCTTAAGCCTACCAATACCATAACCTCACCGCCACAATGGGGCACTCTGGTCACAACGTTGACATCAGTAAACTGTTCGCCCACAAAACTCCATACACGTGGTCTGTGGTTGGGAGACCGGTAATATGTACTGCCAAATTCTCTAAAACTACATTGAAGGTGGCTTAGGGTAGAGAAATGAACATTACATTCTCTGGCAACAGCTCTGGTGGACATTCCTACAGTCAGCATGCCAATTGCACACTCCTTCAACATTTGAGACATTTGTTGTTGTGTTGTGTGACAAAACTGCACATTTTAGACCACAAGGTGCACCTGTGTAATGATCCTGCTGTTTAATCAGCTTCTTGATATGTCATACCTATCATATGGATGGATTATCTTGGTAAAGAAGAAATGCTCACTGACAGGGATATAAACAACATTTGAGAGAAATAAGCTTTTTGTATGGAACATTTCTGTGATATTTTATTTCAGCTCATGAAACATGGGACCAATACTTTACATGTTGCGTTTATATTTTTGTCCAGTATAGAACAGACCTGGGGGTGGTCAGTGGGGGAGTTTTTTCATTAGCTTACTAGCTACCAGTTAATTGGATTTGAAGAGAGACGTTGGAGTAAAAGGTGTAGTGCAATTTCTTTTAGTTGAGGGAGCGCAATAAAAACATAATTACTTAATCATTTCCTAATCAAAATTTGTAGCCTATTGAATATCATTGTAGAATTGGTCTATGCATAAAATGCATCCTCCAATTGCAATGTCTCCCTATGCCCACACGTATTGTCGCAAGAACATTTACATTTTTAATTCCCTCAAACACCAAGTTAAACTGCATGCCAATCATTTGATCTCGATCAGTTTCATGGGAATACTCATTTAGATTTTGAATGACTGTTTTGTGAGCGAATTAAAGCATACGGCGTTATCAAACTATTATCTCGTAGGCCTATTTTGTTTCGATCAAAACAGACAGTGCAGAGTATTACATAGGGCTGCATCTCGGAGAGTATTCAGACCCTTGACTTTTTGTTGTGTTACGGCCTGATTCTAAAATGGATAAAAAAAAATAAAAAATCTTCATCAACCTACTCACAATACCCCAAATGACAAAGTGAAAACAGGCTTTTAGAATTTTTTTGCAAATGTAAAAAAAACAAAAACAAAAATACCTTATTTACATAAGTATTCAAACCCTTTGCTATGAGACACGAAATTGAGCTCAGGTGCGTCGTGTTTCCATTGATCATCCTTGAGATATTTCTACAACTTGATTGGAGTCCACCTGTGGTTAATTCAATTGATTTGACATGATTTGGAAGGCACACACCTGTCTATATAAGGTCCCACATTTGACAGTGCATTTCAGAGCAAAAAAACATTCCATGAGGTCGAAGGAATTGTCCATAGAGACCCGCAACAGGATTGTGTCGAGGCACAGATCTGGGGAAGGGTACCAAAAAATGTCTGCAGCATTGAAGGTCCCCAAGAACACAGTGGTCTCCATCATTCTTAAATGGAAGAAGTTTGGAACCGCCAAGACTCTTCCTAGAGCTGGCTGCCCGGCCAAACTGAGCAATCGGGGGAGAAGGGCCTTCGTCAGGGAGGTGACCAAAAACCCAATGTTCACTCTAACAGAGCTCTAGAGTTACTCTGTGGAGATGGGAGAACCTTCCAGGAGTACAACCATCTCTGCAGCACTTCACCAATCAGGACTTTATAGTAGAGTGACCAGACAGAAGCCACTCTTCAGTAAAAGGCACATGACAGCCCTCTTGGAGTTTGCCAAAAGGCACCTAAAGACTCTCAGTCCATGAGAAACAAGATTCTCTGGTTTGATGAAACCAAGATTGAACTATTTGGCCTGAATGCCAAGCGTCATGTCTGGAGGAAACCTGGCACCATCCCTACAGTGAACCATGGTGGTGGTTCACACTGTGGGGATGTTTTTCAGCAGCAGGGACTGGGAGACTAGTCAGGATCGAGGAAAAGATGAACAGAGAAAAGTACAGAGCGCTCAGGAAGTCAGACTGGGGCAAAGGTTCACCTTCAAACAGGACAATGACCATAAGCACACAGACTAGACAACGCAGGAGTGGGTTCGGGACAAGTCTCTGAATGTCCTTGAGTGGCCCAGCCAGAGCCCGGACTTGAACACGATTAAACATCTCTGAAGAGACCTGAAAATAGCTGTGCAGCAACGCTCCCCATCCAACCTGACAGAGCTTGAGAGTATCTGCAGAGAAGAATGGGAGAAACTCCCCAAATAGAGGTGTGCCAAGCTTGTAGCGTCATACCCAAGAAGACTCAAGGCGATAATCGCTGCTGAAGGTGCTTCAACAAAGTACTAAATAAAGGGTCTGAATACTTTTGCTTTCTCATTATGGGGTATTGTTTGTAGATTGAAAGGTAACAAAATGTGGAAAAAGTCAAGTGGTCTGAATACTGTCCGAATGCACTGCATATCCTGCCTAGTGCCTCGAGTTGTTGAGTTTTGGCCTCATGAGTAGTTATTTTTTACTATTCAGTTTCAGATAAGAAATGACTGAGGAGGTATATGCTACTATGTTCGGTACTGTTATGTAAAATAATAATGAATCGTGTGATCTTGTAAACGATCACCATTGTGAGAAGTGATAATCTTCAATTTGTAATAATAGTAACAATACAAATGTGATGAGTAGGACTATTAGATGTAGGTCAAATCTTCATGAAGGTTATTGAGTGATTTGAGCCCCCTTCGATCCCTGGTGCAGAAAGGACAGGCAGTGAATTTGGAAATAAATCACATGGGTATGATGGTAAGGTTCATATGGTGGATCAGTATTTTTGCACATGGACAGTTGGGCGAGTTCAAGTGCGTACGACATGAACCCCAAGTCCATAAAAAAAACTGTTTTGAGGACAGCCGTTTTAGCAACCCCTGATAGAGTTTTCTGTCTTTAACGGTTCTTCTTACATCGGATTTGGCCAACTCATTTGGCCCAGAGAGAGAGAGAGAGAAGACAAGGAAGAAATCACAATTTACCTACCTATATGCTGCTATAGTCTACACATTTAGTTAGTCTGCCATTCTACCGTTTTCATGGAATTTTTGTGGTAATTAAATACTATTTATTTAGAATTTATCGGAATCTATTTTCCAGAAATATTTGTACCAGCTTCGTGTATTCTCTAATAGGAAAAAGTGAGGGAGTGACACTCCCCCGCGCTACAACAGCACTACATCTCTAGTTGTAGTGCTTGACTTGCTCAGGACTCAGCGTTTTGGGTTTATGCTGAAACGACAATCTACAACTGTGTTCTGAGGTAAATTGTTCTCCGTACTGTGCTGCTCTCCTGGTAGAGTGACAGTTACCAGGCTATAGGCTGAACCTGCTGAGGAGGCTGAAAGGGACATAGGGAATAGAGTGTAATTTGAGATGCAGCCCTATGTTGTGCACTTCTATTGACCAATGCCCATATAGCTGTTCACTACATAGGGAATCAGTTGCCATTTGGGACACTACCATAAAATACAGTATCGCACACTGCACTTAGATGGAAAACAAACATACACACACAGAGCCATACATTGTTGTTTGTGTTGGCAGATTCTGGTCGAGGGCACAGTCGGTGATGACTTCAATGGAGACATCGCCATTGATGACCTGTCCTTCCTGGACTGTGTGCTCTATAATGGTAATTAGTATACATACTTCAGCAAGACCCTTATTCAAAAATATTCAACATCTATTATTATTATTTAGACCACTTCCCCTACCATAAAACATTTTTGGGACAGCTGAGGTAAGCACACCATTTTTCTTCAGGAAGATTTCCGATTGTAGTTATACCTTACCACCAGCATGTAAAACTGTGTCCCACTCTAGATTGAGTTACAGTTTGTTGGATGTGTTGTGTGTATTTGTTTGTTTCAGGGGACTTGCCCTCGGTGAGCCCTACCACCCCCTTCCCCCCGACGGAAGCCCCTACAGTCCAGCCCCACATCTGCCCAGAGGGGAAGTTTGTGTGTGGTGCGCACGGAGAGTGTGTGGACCAGAGCAGGGTGTGTGACTTTAGACATGACTGCTCCGATGGGTTGGATGAGCAGCACTGTGGTGGGTAGTGACCTTGTTCCCTCAGATCAGGGACAGTGTGTATATAGGATAAGGTCTTGCCTCCCCATTTAAACTTTTCAACTGTGTGTCTCAAAGGCAAATCTGCTTGATACATATGGCCCCTGGGCTGTGATTTGACCAGAATTTGATTATTGGAATTTTTCCCTTCTCTTTCTTTCTCTCCCACCCTATTTCTGTCCTTGCTGTGCACTCTCTTCATCCACAGAGAAGACCGAGACCACTAGAATTGTCTTGAATCAGAAATAGAATTGTTCAGAATTTTAAAAGACCATAGGTATTGTCTAATGGTTGTTTGTTTGTTTGTTTGTTTGTTTGTTTGTTTCTTTCTTTCTTTCTGTGTGTCCCCCAGTAAAGGAGGTATGTGATTTTGAGGGGGGTGTTGCATGTGGCTGGGAGAGGGTCAGTCCTGCTCCCTCTGTCCTGCTCCATTCATTCCGCTGGCTCCCTGACCAGGGAAACACCGTACACCTCGGAGAGCAGTACCACCGGCCAGTCATCGACCACACCCTGTGAGTCACAAACACATGCACAGACACAGGCACACACGTACACGTACAGTACAGGCACACATACGTGCACACACACACACACTAGAAACGTGCATGCCCACCTGAGGATCACTCCTTTTTAGCCATCTGAAAATCCACTTGTCACTTAAATATCACTGGATTGATGGCTTTCATTTTACTGTAGTGACTCTTGCTTAGTTTTTTCCCGTTAACGTAGCGACCGCGCAAAGTTTGTAATGACCTGACAAACACACTCTGGTAATGGCTGAAGTGGGCTCAGTGGAATAAATTGGCTTGTGATGCATTTATAAGAATGCCAATGCACCGGCTCGGCAATTACATCACAAGAAAGGTAACTTTATTTTAGTTGGTGTTGATTTTTTGTGTAATTAAAAACTATATTTATTTATATATATATATATATATATATATTCTTTAATGTTTATTTAACTAGGCAAGTCAGTTAATAAGAACAAATTCTTATTTACAATGACGGCCTAAGAACAGTGGGTTAACTGCCTTGTTCAGGGGCAGAGCAACAGATTTTTACCTTGTCAGCTCGGGAATTCAATCCACCAACCTTTCGGTTACTAGCCCAACGCTCTAACCACTAGGCTACCTGCCACCCCAATTGAAAAAACAAATGATTTAATACAGTTGAAAGGTTTACAAATCAAATGCGCTAAAATGAAATCAACTTCTGAAAATGAACATTCGGATGAACTATCCGCCGCCATTGTTGCAACCCCTATTACCAGCCTGTTCAACCTCTCTTTCGTATTGCCCAAGATCCCTAAAGTTTGGAAAGCTGACGCGGTCATCCCCCTCGTCAAAGGGGGTGATACTCTAGACCCAAACTGTTACAGACCTATAGCCATCCTGTCTATCTAAAGTCTTCGAAAGCCAAGTTAATAAACAGATCACTGACCGGTCACGGGTGCACCTCAGCCACGCTCAAGGTACTAAACGGTATCATAACCGCCATCGATAAAAGACCGTACTGTGCAGCCGTCTTCATCGACTTGGCCAAGGCTTTCGACTCTGTCAATCACCGTATTCTTATCGGCAGACTCAATAGCCTTGGTTTTTCTAATGACTGCCTCGCCTGGTTCACCAACTACTTTGCAGACAGAGTTCAGTGTGTCAAATCGGAGGGCATGTTGTCCGGACCTCTGGCAGTCTCTATGGGGGTGCCACAGGGTTCAATTCTCGGGCCGACTCTTTTCTCTGTATATATCAATGATGTCACTCTTGCTGCGGGCGATTCCCTGATCCACCTCTACGCAGACGACACCATTCTGTATACTTATGGCCCTTCCTTGGACACTAACTAACCTCCAAATGAGCTTCAGTGCCATACAACACTCCTTCCGTGGCCTCCAACTGCTCTTAAACACTAGTAAAACTAAATGCATGCTTTACAACCGTTCGCTGCCCGCACCCTCCCGCCCGACTAGCATCACCACCCTGGACGGTTCCGACCTAGAATATGTGGACAACTATAAATACCTAGGTGTCTGGTTAGACTGTAAACTCTCCTTCCAGAATCATATTAAACATCTCCAATCCAAAATCAAATCTAGAATCGGCTTTCTATTTCGCAACAAAGCCTCCTTCACTCACGCCGCCAAACTTACCCTAGTAAAACTGACTATCCTACCGATCCTCGACTTCGGCAGCGTCATCTACAAAATAGCTTCCAATACTCTACTCAGCAAACTGGATGCAGTCTATCACAGTGCCATCCATTTTGTTACCAAATCACCTTATACCACCCACCACTGTGACCTGTATGCTATTGTCGGCTGGCCCTCACTACATATTCGTCGCTAGACCCACTGGCTCCAGGTCATCTATAAGTCTATGCTAGGTAAAGCTCCGCCTTATCTCAGTTCACTGGTCACGATAACAACACCCACCCATAGCACACGTTCCAGCAGGTATATCTCACTGATCATCCCCAAAGCCAACACCTCATTTGGCCGCCTTTCCTTCTAGTTCTCTGCTGCCAGTGACTGGAACGAATTTCAAAAATCACTGAAGTTGGAGACTTATTTCCCTCACCAACTTTAAACATCAACTTTCTGAGCAGCTAACCGATTGCTGCAGCTGTACATAGTCCATCTGTAAATAGCCCACCCAATCTACCTACCTCATCCCCATACTGTTTTTATTTTATTAACTTTTCTGCTCATTTGCACACCAGTATCTCTACTTTCACATCATCATCTGCTCATTTATCACTCCAGTGTTAATCCGCTAAATTGTAATTATTCGCTCCTATGGCCTATTTATTGCCTACCTCCTCATGCCTTTTGCACACACTGTATATAGACTTTCTTTTTTGTCTCTACTGTGTCATTGGCTTGTTTATTGTTTACTCCATGTGTAACTCTGTGCTGTTGTCTGTGTCACACTGCTTTGCTTTATCTTGGCCAGGTCGCAGTTGTAATGAGAACTAGTTAAATAAAAGGTGAAATAAATAAAAATAAATAAAAATGTCTAATCTTGCAGACAATGTAAAGTATGTATAGATGGGTGTAATCTAGAGCCAAGAGTTTAGATTTTTAAATGTGTGGGTATCCTTGTCTTGACACACTTGTTGAATTATGCAAGAGAATGTGACAACAGTAATTAATGAGGCAGCCTAGACACGGCAGGTGAGTGCAGGTAGGCCTAGACACGGCAGGTGAGTGCAAGTAGGCCTAGACACGGCAGGTGAGTGCAGGTAGGCCTAGACACGGCAGGTGAGTGCAGGTAGGCCTAGACACGGCAGGTGAGTGCAGGTAGGCCTAGACACGGCAGGTGAGTGCAGGTAGGCCTAGACACGGCAGGTGAGTGCAGGTAGGCCTAGACACGGCAGGTGAGTGCAGGTAGGCCTAGACACGGCAGGTGTGTTGTGGTTGCAGCCCTGTTCCACCAATTTATATGAATTTATTCATGTGGGAAATACACCCAGTGTATATATGCAAATGAGGAACATACTTTTCTTTATTTTATCACAAAATATATTTAAAAAAATACCTGATATACTAAGGAAATGTAAAGAAAGATATATATTTTACAATAACAATTTCGATGACCATTTCTACACACACACACCGGGGTCAAAAAACACCATCACAGCCCTCTGAGACATCCTCTGAAACTGAGTAATGATGTTTCAGAATGTTACCTGTCTGGGCTATGATTGCCTATCTGAGGGGTTGACAGTGAGAGCAGAAATCAACTCCTCCACTCTATTACTGTCATTTCCTGTCCTTTCCTCTTGTAGCCAGTGGGCCAGAGTACGGGTGCAATCATCCCTCTTCCCTCCCTTCCTCCTCCCTCTTTCCCTCACTCCTGCTGCAGTCCTTTACTCTTCAGTAACAGACGATTACTAAGCTCCGGCAGCCATGGAAGTGAGAGGGGGAACTGGTCTTCTCCAAGCCCAAGGGGAGCCTCTCCTCTCTTGGGTAGGAAGGGTGAAGAGGCATGGTATCCAGGGAGCTGTGAGCTTATGGAGATGGATGAAAGCAGTCAAGCGAATCACAGCCCTCTGCTCTATTCTCCCATGGTTGTAAAGGATGACTGTGATTGACAATCTGTAGGGGCCTGGGTCTAGTACAGGGAGAGATAGATGAGTTTCAGTGACCTGCCTCTGCCTCTGTGGGCGGACACTCTATGTGTGGGGTGGGAGACGGTGGAGGACTTGTCAGACGTGGAGAGCGTGTACTTGAGCTGCGCGGGAAAAGACGAGGATGCCGTCGAGGTAGACGAACACAAACCGGTTCAAAATGTCACGGAGAACGTTATTAACCAGGACCTGGAACACAGCAGGAGCGTTGGTCAGACCGAATGGCATCACCAGGTATACGTAGCGTTCGCTAGCCGTGTTGAAGGCTGTCTTCCACTCCAGTGGCAGAGTCCGTAAGGTACAGAATGGCAGGCAGGGTCAGGACGGGCAGAATGATCAAAACCGGAAGAACTAGAAAACAGGGACTAAAGAGACACGGAATAACATGCTGTTCAGCTTGACGAGACAAGACAAACTGGCAACAGACAAACAGGAAACACAGGTATAAATGCACAGGGGAAAATGGGTGACACCTGGAGGGGGGTAGAGACAAGCACAAGACAGGTGAAACAGATCAGGGTGTGACAATTACAGTGTATTTGTTCTTACCCAACCCTATTTCCCATAAACTAATACTTTCTACAGTTTCTATTCATTATCATATATATTGTATTGCACTTTAAGGTAATTGTCTTTCATGGTCATCTCTATTTATTGTCTCCGTTTGTTGTATGTGTCTGAACCACGGCTATAGCCTTAAATAGAATTGCCCCATGGTGACAAATAAAGTTGTTTGAATTCAATTGAATTGTGTTAATAATGTGAACCTCTAACCTCCCCTCTTCTTGCATCTACACTAGTGGCAGTCCAGAGGGTTGGTACATGTATGCAGACAGCTCCAACGGTGGTTACGGCCACATCACCGACCTGCAGACCCCTGTCATCTCCTCCACTGGACCCCAGTGCACCTTGGGATTCTGGTATCACATGAGCGGCTTCACTGTGGGAACCCTGCAGGTGAATGAATCCCATAGAGTCTCTCAGATGTATCACCAAGAAAAGAGAAAATAAGAAGTGTTGCGTTGTTTCTGTGAAAAAATATATACATGGTATTCATAGGAAACAAGGGTCTAAATAGACTGAGAATACATTTTATCTTAAAAACAATGCAACAAAAAAACATGGCACTTATTTTGTCATCTAAATTAAAAAGCCTTTGTTTTTTATGGCAGGCTTTAATTTTTTTTTCTCACATTTTTTACATAAGCTTAAACGTATTTTGTTTTGACTCTCAAAAGTACTTTGCACCACAATATACCATATGGTGAATAAAATACGGCCAATGGCCATGACAATGTTTTTAAAAAATATTTTTTTTTTATCACAAAGCTGTGGTACAATTGTGAGATTTTCTTACTGTATTTCACAGGTGTTATTGAAGTATGGAAATGTCACCCATGAAGTGTGGTCCCAGACTGGTAACCAAGGCAACAAATGGAGACGTGGAGAAGTGTTTCTCGGAATCGACCATGACTTCCAGGTCTGTCAATCATCTTGTCTTGGAGAGAACCAAGTCCATAAATCCATCTGTCACAGGTCTTGTGGAGTGATTCATGCTTATTCATGCTGTTCCACGCTGGATAAGAGGGTCCGCTAAATGACTAAAATATAAAACGGTTTTGTTTTGTGGACTCTTTTTTTTGGGGGGAGGGGGGAGGACCATTTGCAATTCATGCTTGACTGTTACACTAAGAGGATTTCGACTCACACAGCCACAGATTGATTGTTTGACTCTGTAAAGAGAATTAATCACATTTATTTTATAAAGCCCTTTTTTTACATCAGCAGTTGCCACAAAGTGCTTTACAGATACCGGGCCTAAACCCCAAAGAGCAAGCAAAGCAAATGCAAAAGCACAGTGGCCAGGAAAATCTCCCTAGACGGAAGCTATCTAGGAAGAAACTGCATGCTTTCCAATGGCTGAGTTCACCCTACCAGAAACAAGACAAAGACCTGACATCAACAGTGAAATAGCAATTTTAGCAACACATCCCCTGACCTTTGTACTGATGTCCATTAACCTTTGCCAACCGGGCCCAGTCAGATCAGCCATTCAGATAGAGCAATCAGTGTGTCCTTTAGCACTGAAGCGGTGTGTTCAAGAGCAGCTTTCTTACCATCAGAGCTTCAGTGCCCTTTCTCTCTCCCACAAAGCACTTAATCAGCCCAGGTCCTCTCTCATGTGAAATACAGGTAACTGTCCAAATAAAGGAAACACCAACTTAAAGTGTCTTAAAGGCGTTGGGCCACCACGAGCCACCAAAACAGCTTCAATACGCCTTGGAATAGATTCTACAAGTGTCTGGAACTCTATTGGAGGGATGCGACACCATTAGTCCATGAGGAATTCCATAATTTGGTGTTTTGTTGATGGTGGTGAAAAACACTGTCTTTAGGTGTCTCTCTAGATTCTCCCATAAGTGTCCATATACACACCCTTAAAACCGCCTATGCTCCTTTGAGACCACTCTTTTAACATCGCTGAGATCTCTTCTTCTAGCCACGGTAGCCAAAATAATAGGCAACTGTGCATTTTATACATGACCCTAAGCATGATGTGATGTTAATTGCTTAATTAACTCAGAAAACCTCACCTGTGTGGAAACACCTGCTTTCAATATACTTTGTGTCGCTCATTTACTCAAGTGTTTCCTTTATTTTGGCAGTTACTTGTACATTACTCAGCAATTTGAAGGATGAGCTGCTTGTGTAGTATACAGTTGGTGATTTTGGGCTAGATCCTAAGTGGAACTTTATTCCCTTTATAGTGCCCTTCTTTTGACCAGGTACAATTTGGGATGCCCTGATATGTTGGGTTTAATTGTGTTTATGTCATGTTTAGCCTTGCTTACCAGGATTATAGTGAAGATGGCTGAGAACGAGACTAATGACATGTTATTGTGAATTTGCTAGTTTATTTACGGTACTAGACAGTTTTGTTGATTTATAAGTATTTGGGTATTACTTCAAGCATTGAAAGACTTGGACAGATGGCTTACTTCAATCCTGTCTGTCATTTAGGTAATCTTCCAGGCCAAGCGGGGGATCAGCTACATGGGAGATGTGGTGGTGGATGACGTGACCTTCCAGAACTGCACCCCTCCCCTCAGCCCAGAGCAGCCGTGTGGGCCTGAGGAGTACACCTGCTCCAATGGATACTGCATCCCAGAGGACAACCTGTGTGACTTCCTCAACCACTGTGGAGATGGCTCCGACGAGGACCCCTACATCTGCAGTGAGTGAGAGACCCTTCGCCTGCCCGTTTGATAATAATTAATTAAAGAACAGTGTTATTTACAGCAGCTTTTGTTGAATTTTGTGTGATTTATTTTGACGTATTTATTTTGTATTTAACCAGGTAGGCCAGTTGAGAACAAGTTCTCATTTACAACTGTGACCTGGCCAAGATAAGGCAAAGCAGTGCAACAAAAACAACAACACAGAGTTCAACATAAACAAACGTACAGTCAATAACACAATAGAAAAATCTACAGTTGAAGTCGTTTTTCAACCACACCACAAATGCATTGTTAACAAACTATAATTTTGGCAAGTTGGTTAGGACATCTACTTCGTGCATGACACAAGTCATTTTCCCAAAAATTGTTTAACAGACAGATTATTTCACTTATAATTCACTGTATCACAATTCCAGTGGGTCACAAGTTGACATACACTAAGTTGACTGTGCCTTTAAACAGCTTGGGAAATTCCCGAAAATGATGTCATGGCTTTAGAAGCTTCTGATAGCCTAATTGACATCATTTGAGTCAATTGGAGGTGTACCTGTGGATGTATTTCAATGCCTACCTTCAAACTCAGTGCCTCTTTGCTTGACATCATGGGAAAATCAAAAGAAATCAGCCAAGACCTCAGAAAAAAAATTGTAGACCTCCACAAGTCTGGTTCATCATTGGGAGCAATTTCTAAATGCCTGAAGGTACCACGTTCATCTGTACAAACAATAGTACACAAGTATAAACACCATGGGGCCACACAGCCGTCATACCGCTCAGGAAGGAGACACGTTCTGTCTCCTAGAGATTAACTTACTTTTGTGCGAAAAGTCCAAATCAATCCCAGAACAACAGCAAAGGACCTTGTGAAGATGCTGGAGGAAGCAGGTACAAAAGTATCTATATCCACAGTAAAACGAGTCCTATATCGACATAGAAATAGAACTGTTTGGACATAATGACCATTTGTTATGTTTGGAGGAAAAAGGGGAGGCTTGCAAGCCGAAGAACACCATCCCAATCGTAAAGCACGGGGGTGGCAGCATCATGTTGCGGGGGTCCTTTGCTGCAGGAGGGACTGGTGCACTTCACAAAATAGATGGCATCATGAGGAAGGAAAATTATGTGGATATATTGAGGCAACATCTCAAGACATCAGTTAAAGCTTGGTCGCAAATTGTTCTTCTAAATGGACAATGATCCCAAGCATACCTCCCAAGTTGTGGCAAAATGGCTTAAGGACAACAAAGTTAAGGTATTGGAGTGGCCATCACAAAGCCCTGACCTCAATCCTATAGAATATTTGTGGGCATAACTGAAAAAGTGTGAGCGAGCAAGGAGGCCTACAAACCTGACTCAGTTACACCAGCTCTGTCAGGAGGAATGGACCAAAATTCACCCAACTTATTGTGGGAAGCTTGTGCAAGACTTAAGTTAAACAATTTAAAGGCAATGCTATCAAATACTAATTGAGTGTATGTAAACTTCTGACCCACTGGAAATGTGATAAAAGAAATAAAAGCTGAAATAAATCATTCACTCTATTATTATTCTGACATTTCAAATTCTTAAAATAAAGTGGTGATCCTAACTGACCTAAAACAGTGAATCTTTACTAGGATTAAATGTCAGGAATTGGGAAAAACTGAGTTTAAATGTATTTGGCTATGGTGTATGTAAACTTCCGACTTCAACTGTATGTACGGTGTGTGCAAATGTAGAAGAGTAGGGAGGTAAGGCAATAAATAGGCCATTACTGTGGTGGCAATGCTGTTTTTTATTAATTGTACAATCTAATGTAACATTCAACCTTAAAATGAGTAACACATCCATGGCCACATTTTGAGCATTATGTAAATATAACTGTCTTGTTATGTAATCATATTATCTTCTCAATTGCTGTAATTATCTGTGCAGAATCTGAACGACATTAATCACTTGCACCATGTAGCCTACTTTTCTAATGTATTCTCAACTGCAATCCCAGTCGTTTGGTTCTGCTATTAGATGAAGCACAGTGATAACACATTCATCTGTTGTATAAATGAACAAAATAGCTGACATTGTACTCCCATTTGAAATTTGCTGTGCTTTTAAATCATTGAAAGCACGCCGATAAACATTTCGGTGACGACTAAACCAAAAATCTGACATTGTTTTTCCATTGGAGTTTGGTTGTGCTATTAGATTAGTCTCCCTAGGCAGACAGTTGCCTCCCACAATGTATCAAAAGCTACGGCATACACTGCTCTTGCCTAGGGTCGGGTTTGCGAGACTGCTTTTACACAGTTAAAAGTATAGTGATAAATTGTCATAACTTTAGGTTGTTTTTTGAGTGGGTGAATATACAGTGCTTTTTGTTGTTGTTGTTGTTTGGCCTCTGTACTCCAGCGCTTTGGGTTTGAAATGATACAACGACTATGAGGTCAAAGCGCAGACTGTCAGCTTTCATTTGAGCAGTAGCGGGTACGTGAGTAAAATCTCTCGAGGAAGCCAAGCCAGTTAAAAAAAAGGCATATTTACAACCTTTGTTGTGATAACTGCGGCGTTCGCTCTGTAACCCGTTCGTTCGCACGCCACCGTGATATACAATAAGGCCGTTACGACAAAAAAAAAGACAACAGTCACACAGTGGCGGAATAAACGCAACTATACATGCGCTTGTTTCATCACAAAACCGGAGAGCAACATCTGCCAGTTGAAGTCCACAAACCAAATGGTGCATTCGACAAACAGTTATATAATCTGCAGCATGGCCAAGTACGTTAATGTTTTGGACAGTTTGTTAAACAACTACTGATTTACAACCACAGTTACCGCAGGGGAACTGCCTCCGCTATTCCAGCACCGTTTCAACTGAAACGTTTAAACATCATCAAATTAACGAGGCTATATATGCTTAGTTTAATACACTGAAAACAAACCTAAAGACACCTTAAACTATTTAGTCCAATTAATGTTGCTTAAAATCATGTGGCTGTCCTTGATACTGATTTCTGTCTGTGCGTGTGTGTACTAGTAAAACGTTTTTTTTTTTTTACTCACCCTACTTGTAGACTAGTTGAATGCCAATGCCATCCTCTTTCATGTTGGCACAACTGTCTATGGCTCTGTCATACAGTACATTTTTAGTTTTGGTTGTCATAGGCTACCTAGCTAAAATGCTTGCTAGCCTAACTTCCTCGCATGGGCAACAATGTACCAGGTAAGTTAGCTAGCTAGTTAGCGTGCGCTTACTAGGCAACATCTAGGCTACATATTGAATTTCAATTGTTTCAGGTCAATGGCACAATATATTAATTTATGGTCAGATCAGAATCGCAATCAAAGTCATTGGCCTGTACAGAGAATTAAGTCAAAACCACAAGTCCAAATCCCCATCTCCATCATTGGCTTGATCGTTGCGTGCTAGGAATATGGGACCAAATACTAAACTTTTGACTACTTTTGTCCCAATACTTTTAGTCCCCTTAAATGGGCTATGTACAAAAGGTGTTGTCATGTATAAACAGTTCACCCGATATAGATGAAAATACACTCAAAATAAAGCTGACAGTCTGCACTTTAACCTCATAGTCATTGTCATTTCAAATCCAAAGTGGTGGAATATAGAGCCAAAACAACAACAAATGTGTCACTGTCCCTATACCATTGGAGCTCACTGTTGGTTGTAATCTCAACCAAATATTACTCCATTATCCACATCGAAATGACGTGGTGTGCCAAGTGTGGAAGTTATTTATGTCATGGTGAGTATACTAATGACTAATTAAGCTCTCTTCCTCTCTGTCTCTCTCTCTCTCACTCTCTTACAGAGGGCTTCAGCGGACACTGCAACTTTGAGTTTGACCTCTGCTCCTGGCGCCAGTGCCTGCAGGACAATTTCGATTGGCTTATCAAAGCGGGCAGCACACCGACCACTGGCACAGGTCCATCTACTGACCACACCCTGCGGGACCCGTCTGGCCACTACCTCTATGTGGAGAGCTCTTTCCCCCAGGCAACCGGAGACGCCGCTAGAATCTCAGGACCCCTCCTCAGCCGCAGGAGCAAGCAGTGCAAGGTCAGGCAAAGGTCAGGGCAGAGACTGTAGATAACAGTTCGGGAGCCATGTGGGTGTTACTGGGTCGAGATAAAAGGGTCATATGATCAATACATGGACACAAGCGTTGGTCCTGGTCGGCCCCTGGATGGGAGACCAGATGCTGCTGGAAGTGCTTTTGGAGGGCCAGTAGGAGGCACTCTTTCCTCTGGTACCCCCCAAAAATATCCCAATGCCCCAGGGCGGTGTGGTGGGACATTTTCCTGTGTAGGGTGCCGTCTTTCGGATTCAACGTTAAACGGGTGTCCTGACTCTATGGTCACTAAAGATCCCAAGTCACTTATCTTAAGAATAGGGGTGTTAACCCCAGGGTCCTGGCTAAATTCCCAATCTGGCCATCATGGCCACCTAATTATTCCCAAATTCCAATTGGCTCATTCACCCCCCCCCCCCCCCCCCCCCCCCCTCGCCCCTATAATCCACCATACAAACCTACAGACAGATTAAGGGAGGAGGTTCAGGTAGACTATGAAGTAGAATTGGGGGAATATGTATAAAGGGCTTGGTCAGTCAGTATCTCCTCCCTCTGTGTGTGACGAGATCAGCCAGTGCAGTGGGTGAGTCCAGGAGCCATCTCTCTTCTCTCTCTGACTGAACTCACATCAGTCAGTCTGTCTGAGTCCTTCTTATTGAGTGCCTCGTTTGTACGGAACTGTGTCTGTCTCATCTCGGGCTGGACCTGCCAACCAATCACACACGCAGCTGACAGGCGCCAATTAAACAGAGCGAGGGGAGGAGGGGAAGAGAGGGGGGAGAGAAGAAGCGGTAGTTTAGTCTTCTCACTGCCTCCCGCCCTCCCTCCGCATCTAGTTGCATTTGGTAGAAAACTCCTTAGCACTGCGTTAGGAGTGGCTGACTTTGTGGGCTAGCTGTAATGAACAGGGGAAATAGAAGGAAATGAATGGAGCTACGGAGATTTTTGTTCACAACAAATGACCTTTGTATATAGATAGACCTCTTGCTTTGCTTTCATGGTCTACGGGGAGGTGAAACGAGTGATCATAATAAGAGTGTTGCAGTGAAAAGTCAATGGTAAGGCAGAAAGCATGAGTCTCAGGTGCGTGTTGCTTTGATCAGATTTACTGAATCAAATCAAATCAAACTGTATTTGTCTCATGCGCTGAATACAACAAGTGTAGATCTCACCGTGAAATGCTTACTTACAAACCCTTAACCAACAGTGCAGTTCAAGAAAAGTTCAAATATAAAAAGTAACACAATAGCATAACAATAACGAGGCTACATACAGGGGGTACCGGTACCGAGTCAGTGTGCGGGGGTACAGGTTAGTCGAGGTAATTTGTACATGTAGATAGGGGTGAAGTGACTATGCATAGATAATAAACAGCGAGTAGCAGCAGTGTACAAAACAAATGGAGGGGGGGGGGGGGGTCAATGTTAATTGCTCAGCAGTCTTGTGGGTAGAAGCTGTTAAGGAGCCTTTTGGGCCTTTACAAGTCAGGGGTATTTAAACTTCACTTTAATGAGTTGAGGAAAGTCTCATTGCTTAAATATCATGGTATTTCCCAGACTGTCTGTGCTGATCCAGCTAGAAATTTGATGGTACAGATGGAGATGTTTTAAGATGACGAGTTAGTTTAACTAATTCAACTTGGCTACACTTGCATGACTACACTATGTTTGTCACTTTCCTGTGTGTGTGTGTGTGTGTGTGTGTGTGTGTGTGTCCCTTCCCTTCTCCAGATCCGCTTCTACCTGCACATGTCTGGGGACGGCTTTGGAACCCTGAACGTGTTCCAGGTCACCAGCTCCTCAGGTCACCAGCTCCTCCTCAACCTGACTGGAGACCAGGGGAACTACTGGCAGAGGAGGGACATCCAGCTGACCTCTCAGGAAGACTTCCGGGTCACCTTCGAGGGCAAGGTGATGAACATTTGAATTGAATTCTTGTGACTTATGTTCATCTTGTGCATATCTGGCATAGTAGTTGTATCTGTGAGTGTTGCTGTTACTGTGCCATGAAAAAGTATTTGCCCACTTTCTGATTTTCTCTATTTTTGCATATTTTTTAATACTGAATGTTATCAGATCTCCAACCAAAACATAATATTAGATAAAGGGAACCTGAGTTTACAAATAATAAAAAAATATGTATTCTTTCTTTATTTAATTAGCAAAGTTAAGCAACACCCAATTCCCCTATGTGAAAAAGTAATTGCCCCCTTACACTCAATAACTGGTTGGGCCACCTTTAGCTGCAATGACTCCAACCAAATGCTTCCTGTCGTTGTTGATCAGTCTCTCAAATCACTGTGGAGGAATTCTGGCCCACTCTTACATGCAGAACTGTTTTAACTCAGCGACATTTGTGGGGTTTCAAGCATGAGCTGCTCGTTTCAAGTCCTGTCACAACATCCCAACAATTGGGATTAGGTCTGGACTTTGACGAGGCCATTCCAAAACTTACAATGTGTTGCTTTTTAGCCATTTTCATGTAGACTTGATTGTGTTTTGGATCATTGTCTTGCTGCATGACTCAGCTGCGCTTCAGCTCACAGATGGATTGCCTGACATTCTCCCGTCGAATTCTCTGATGCAGAGCAGAGAATTCATGGTTCCCGCAAAGGCATAAAAGCATCCCAAAACCATCACACTATCAAATCAAATGTTATTGGTCACATACACATATTTAGCAGATGAGTACGCACCCTTGTGGGGTCCCTATGTTGAGGATCAGCGAAGTGGAGGTGTTTTTTCCTACCTTCACCACCTGGTGGTGGCCTGTCAGGGAGTCCAGGACCCAGTTGCAGAGGGCAGGGTTCAGACCCAGGCCTCCAAGCTTGATGATGAGCTTGGAGGGTACTATGGTGTTGAAGGCTGAGCTGTAGTCAATGAACAGCATTCTTACATAGGTATTCCTCTTGTCCAGATGGGATAGGGCAGTGTGCAGTGCAATGGCGATTACATCGTCAGTGGATCTATTGGGGTGGTAAGAAAACTGAAGTGGGTCTAGGGTGTCAGGTAAGGTAGAGGTGATATGGTCCTTAACTAACCTCTCAAAGCAATTCATGATGACAGAAGTGAGTGCTAGAGTGGCTTTCTTGGGTACAGGAACAATGGTGGACATCTTGAAGCAAGTTGGGACCGCAGACTGGGGACCTGCTTGACCGTTGGTATGAGGTTCTTGCCGTGGAATGCAGTGTTTGGCTTTCGCCAGGCATAATGGGACCCATTAGAAAGGTGGCAAGCACTTTTTCATGGCACTGTATATGTTTACTCTCTTTATCTTATCTGACTTGCCACAACTAAAGTTCCCTGTGGAACAATTATACTATTTTATTCTATCCTAAGGTGGGCCCCAGCGCCAAGGGGGACATCTGTCTGGATGACATCACCTTCTCACCAGGCTGCCTGCTCTCGTCTACGTCAGAAGCACTGGAGACTCCACCCCCATCAGGTATGATGTCACTCCGGGTGCATTTCAATAGTCTTAAGTGACCTCCTCGTCTCCTTGTCTCCTCTCCTTCATAATAGTCTGAAAACCTACCCACTGGGAATTGACTTTGGCCTGTTCAGTTTTTTTGCGTTAGTGCAGATGAAGGAAAGGAGGAGGGAGAAGAAAGAACTAAGTAGTACATTATTTAGGGAACAGGGCTTAATCTGAGACGTTAGTCATGGTTTTGCGGGCATAAATGACTGAGTGAACCAAGCGGTATCAGTCAGTGAATAAAGAACGGCTTGGTCTCCATTCAGATGATTGTACGTTTCCTCTGCATTCTTCCTGTTCTTTACGAGCCAACCCTTGAGAGACGAGAGAAAGGGACAACAACGTGTACTGATTTAGCCCCGTTGTCACAGTGGTGCATAGCAGCTATAATTGCCCTTTCTAATGTATAGCTTTACTGTTGTATTGGGTGTCGGAGTGGAAGAGAGAAGAGGCGGGAGAGAAAAGGGGGGTTTTGAGGGGATGGGGAAGGCTTTGTGTGTGGCCTCTTTAAGGGACCTCTAGTGATCTGCTGGGCTGGACTATAGGGGCCTTATACACAATAGTCCTGTTGTGTGCGTCTATGTCTCTTTCTTGCTTCCTTCCTTTCTCTCTCTCTCTCTCTCTCTCTCTCTCTCTCTCTCTCTGACTTACTCACAGCCTCATAATGTGTTTGAGAATGCAACCTAGCCTGCTGTGAGTCTGCCAACAGGCACGGGCATTAATGAGTCATCACATGACTTTAATGGAGTCTCAGCCCAATGGTAGTCGGCGGGAGTCGGCGGGAGTCAGTGTGAATATGAGGATGTTGTTAATGATATGTTGATATCCAGCTTGCTCTTTCTTTTGACAATTGCCGTGCGTGCATTTGCGTTTGCTGAAATGCTACACTTGTTTTAGGATTATCCTTATGTCAGTCGGAGTTTGTGGTTCACAAACATTTGTGCGTTATGTCACCCCCCACCAAGAAAACAAAATAATTTGTCTCTCCCAAATGGAACTATATGCAAACCCGTAATTTAAGAAACCCCTGCAATGCAGAGAGAGACCTATGCCAAAATGCCTTTGACAGACATAGTTGAGAAAATGGCTGTCTTTTCTCTTACATGAAATATTATTTTGGCCAGACCAATGGCAGTACACATTAGTCCTCTCACTGGACTTTTTGATGTTAAACACACTTGTATATTATATTCCTTGGTCATTGATAGCACTGGAAAGGGAATATTAGAATAATATTCTAATATAGTCAGAATTACACAATGTAGTCAAATGTCTTAATAAAACAAAATGAGATACAAGCAACAGAGAGCAGGGGAAGATCTAAGGGAGCGATACAGATGGTTGGTGTACGTGCATTAGAAGACGAGGCCACTGCTACCATTACCCCAACATTATTATTCCATTTGGAACGACTCAATCCCAAGGACGGCAGCCCCACAATCTCCAAGATCAATGACAAAATAAATCCGATCACCAGGCAAGCAAGGTCGACCTGGCTTTCTCTCTTCTTCCTTTAAAAAAAAAATCTATGTTCTATGATGAACAAAATGCGGCTGAACTTGTTTTCGCTCTTCCTCCTCTCCCCCCTTTCCTCAGAAAGAACGTGATAGCATCTGAAAATACTTGTGCAATTGTCTCAGATAAATCAAGCTTAAAATCAAGCTCATATGTTAATATCCATGCCTTTTATGAGATGCTACTCTCTGGCTGTCTCCCAAATGGTACTCGATTCCCTATATATTGCAGTATTTTTGACCCAATGTTGCCATTTAATATGTAGCTTATGACGTATAATGGCATGTAACGACCGTGGACTAATCACATCAAAAAATGGTGGAGAATGGGCCTGTTGTTGAGGAGGACAGGGAGATGAGAGACAGCCTATTCAGATGAGAGGGAATGAGCCAAAGTGATGGAAAGCCATGTGGGACAAATGTAATCAGACAGCAGTGGGACGGCACCTGATACAAGAGGAGATTCATGGCTGGAACAGGTCATTACCGTAAGATTGCTGAGAGTCTGGATGCGGCTGCTCTGTGATGGTTATGGATCATGTTGTCAGTAACACACAACCCACCAGACAATAAACACAGATGCCACAGATTCTTATACTCCCCAATCCACCAGAGGACAATATCTAACCCAGGGTGAGTATATGGGGTCGAAGGGCAGTGGGTCATTACAGTACCTGTGTACCAGTGGAGGCTGCTGAGTGGAGGACAGCTCATAATAATGGCTAGAATGGAATGGCATCAACTAAATTAGATCTACTTTTAATGTACAGGCTTCTGAGCCAACATATCCCATAATGATCATCATATAAAAGTTCATTAATCCTCGGTATTGGGAGAGAGAGGTGAGGTGAATGGGGGAATAAATAGAGTTTGGCTTTGCTGTTATGATAGAACATATCAGACCTGGGTTCAAAAACTATTTTAAATCTTTCAAATACTTTGAGTGTTTACTCCATCCTGCTTGGAGTGCTAAGTGGGCAGGGTTTGCAGTTTTGGGACCTTTCTGATTGGTCCATTAAGCCCAGCTAGCTCAATCAAGCACATAGACATTATTTAAATTATTTATTACCATTTGAACCCCCGTCTGGAGCATACAGTACAAAATCAGCTATTTACAAAGGCAGAAACAACTTTCAACATTTGAAATGACTTGAATGTATGGAAATGATTGTCATGGTAGACCAAACTCTTTCTTCGTTACCTTTGAGAGGCAAAATGGTTTTCTGTTTTTTCAATGTCCATGTATGGGCCCAAATTGCACCCTATTCCCTTTTGTGATGCCCTAATTTTGACGGTAGGGCTCTGGTCAAAATTAGTGCACTATATAGGGAATAGGGTGCACATCATGCCACTATGGTGGGACCATATTCCTTCTGGTCCTGTGCACCTGAAGAAGTGGAAGAGAATATTAGAGGGGATTTATCCCCCTTTCTTTGCTTGAATTACTGGGACCACCCCTCTTCATCACGCATCATCACGCCTCTCTAATACTCCCAAACCCCAGGTCTGACCCCACTGGAATGCCTGGCTCCTATACAGCCACAATCCCCTCTTCTCAGCCGTCTACTCCCCCTCCTTCTGACACAAAGCCTTACTGCTCCCCTCCTTTGTCCTCCTAAGCCACTGACTGAAAGAGAGGCTAATGTATCATTCAGATCGTCTGCCTGCTTGGCTTACTTTTTATATTCAATTTGAATTCTTGGCCTTTCAGGTCTCTTTGGTTGTTTTGAGATTCAGGATCAGCTTTGCCTTTTAGATCACAATTAATAACATTGCATGCAGAAACGGGGGGGGAACTGATACTAGATCAGCACTCCTAGTCTGAGACACTTGATGTCGTTTCGACGAATGGCTTGACTAAACTGTAGGGATTTTACGAACTCCACTAGATGTCATTAGCCCGACATTGTGAAGGTGAAGTTCTGATCATGCATAGGTGAGCTCACCATCTCAATACCTGCATTATTTAATAGCAACTGCCTCTTTATTGTCACCTTGGGCCTTTTCATCCAGTCTGTGTGTGTGTGCATGTACACTACATTACCAAAAGTATGTGGACACCTACTCGTCGAACATCTCATTCCAAAATCACGGCATTAATATGGAGTTGCGCCGGGTTGAGGTCAGGGCTCTAGGCAGGCCAGTCAAGTTCTTCCACACCGATCTTGACAAACCATTTCTGTATGGACCTCACTTTGTGCACGGTGGTATTGTCATGCTGAAACAGGAAAGGGCCTTCCCCAATCTGTTGCCACAAAGTAGCAAGCACAGAATAATCTAGAATGTCATTGTATGCTGTAGCGTTAAGATTTTCCTTCACTGGAACTAAGGGGCCTAGCCCGAACCATGAAAAACAGCCCTAGACCATAAATCCTCCTCCCCCAAAGTTTACAGTTGGCACCATGGATTTAGGCAGGTAGCGTTCTCCTGGGTTCCACCAAACCCATATTTGTCTGTCAGACTGCCAGATGGTGAAGCATGATTTGTCACTCCAGAGAACGCATTTCCACTGCCTCCAGAGTCAAATGGCGGCGAGTTTTACACCACTCCAGCAGCATTGCGCATGGTGAATTTAGGTTTGTGTGCAGCTACTCATTTCATGAACTCCCGATGAACAGCTTTTGTGCTGACGTTGCTTCTAGAGGCAGTTTGGAACTCGGTAGCGAGTGCTGCAACCGAGGACGGTGCCACATTAAAAGTCACTGAGCTCTTCAGTAAGTCCATTCTACTGCCAATGTTTGTCTATGGAGATTGGATGGGTGTGCTCGATGTTTTACAGCTCTCAGCAACGAGGTGTTGCTGAAATAGCAAGATCCACTAATTTGAAGGGGTGTCCACATAATTTTGTATATATATATATAGTGTATTTCTGATGATTGTTAGGTCTTAAGACCAGAGCCAACCCAAATCCACAGGGAATTCACACTACTGTTTGTGCACTGAATGGATACACACTATTTGTTTTGATTTCAATACTTCATTGATTTCCTATCTCACTGTCCTTTGTCCAGTCTGGTCCTGCTTATCACCCTAGTCTCTTGGCTGCATGTTGCAGCATGATCCATAACATTTTTACAGCACTTTGTGTCCCAAATGGCACCCTATATCCTATACAGTATAGTGCACTACTTTTGGCCAAGGCCCAAAAGTACTGCACTTTATAGGGAATAGAGTGCCATTTGGGACACAGACCTAGTGCTGGGCAGCCTGAACGTACCCTCTTTCATTTGAGTGGTGCTTCACTTCACTAATGGCTGACCCCTGACCTCTGCTCTACATGATGTATGAGGAAGCTAATGTATGCCAACATCATGCTAGCTACACACACAGATCCTGACGCTGCTGCAGTTTCCCTTTGCCTTCATGTGCTGGATGCTATACAATAGATTGACTTTGTGTAATTCTCAATACATGGGCTCTCCCTTAGTCAGTGTGTGTGTGTTAGTGTGTCTGTCTCATGCAAGTATTATGCGTTATAATCAGTGTGTGTATTCCCTAGGCTCCTGTCCTCTGGGCCACCTGCAGTGTGAGAACGGCCAGTGTTTCCATCCAGACAAGAGCTGTGACTTCATAGACGTTTGCGCCGACGGCACTGATGAAAAGGATTGTGGGACTTCCTGCTCTTTCGAGAATGGTCGCTGTGGTTGGAAGAGCTCCCTGGCTGACAACTTTGATTGGACATTGGGTGTGGGCTCGGTCCAGGGCATAAGACCTCCATTTGACCACACTCTGAAGAATGAGTATGGTAGTGTATTAGTGTATTTCTCTCTGCAATTCCTATGTGAATTCCCCTTATAGTCCACACTTTTTATAAAAACATGAAACTTGGTACAGTTGCACAGTTTGGAGCTCTGAGCACAATAAAACATCCTCTTGCCATGGTGGCTATTTCTCTATCCGACCATAACCGAACAATGTATTTTTTACTTCATACTGTATCTGCTGAACCAAAGCATAGAATGGAGTCCAATAACATACTTAAATTGATTTGAGGAAGTGTATAAAATTTAGCTTTTTTACATTCCCTACCTGCTCTGAATAAATGAAAACCCGTATCCCAGAATTTTATGAGATAGTTGGATCACATTTCTTGGCTCAAGATGGAGAGGATTGCATTCCATACATAGGGCTCTGGTCAGTAGTGTATTGCGCTATATAGGGAATAGGATAGGATGCCATTAGGAATGCATCTCCGTCGATGTATCACAGACAAGATATTGAATGGCTATTCATCTGCAGTATCTTGAGAAGCTTTTGAATTGACTTAGAGCCACATATGAATGATTAGACTCTTCCAGTCTGTTGAATGTTCTAGATCACTGACTCCCATTGAATCCAGCATGTTCTTTTGACTTGGTAAACTTTTCTGTGCCCTCTGTAATGGCAACCACTGAAGGCACCAAGGGGCAATTGCAGTGATCGCCACCCCATGACCTCACTGTAATTTGTCATCAGAAGCAAGAACAGTCTGAGGAGGTGGCTATCAATCTGCTTCACCTCTCTCTCTCTCTCTCTCTCTCTCTCGCTCTCTCGCTCTCTCGCTCTCTCGCTCTCAGGTCATTTTGTCTATCTGGAAGCTACTCCAGTGGGATTTAAAGGTGATAAGGCTCACATGAAGAGCTCTGTGTGGAAGGAGTCCAGTGCCACCTGCAAGCTCACCTTCTGGTACTACATTTCCCACAAAGCATCAGGAACCATCCGCTTACTGGTCAAGGTAAAAATGTTATTTTACTTCTTGTTGAGGGATGGACATAATATGGAATAGTATACAGTTGAAGTCGGAAGTTTACATACACCTTAGCCAACTACATTTTTCACAATTCCACAATTTCATTAATCCTAGTAAAAATTCCCTGTCTTAGGTCAGTTAGGATCACCACTTTATTTCCATCCCTAACTAGAACATCTCCTGACAAGATAGAACTGCCAAAGGGGGCGGTGTTGCAATCTACTGCAGAGATAGCCTGCAGAGTTCTGTCTTACTATCCAGGTCTGTGCCCAAACAATTTGAGCTTCTACTTTTAAAAAGCCACATTTTCCAGAAACTTTATTTTAAGAATGTAAAATGTCAGAATAATAATAGAGAGAATTATTTATTTCAGGTTCTATTTCTTTCATCACATTCGCAGTGGGTCAGAAGTCAATTGTAATTTGGTAGAATTGACTTTAAATTGTTTAACTTGGGTAAAACGTTTTGGGTAGCCTTCCACAAGCTTCTCACAATAAGTTGGGTGAATTTTGGCCACCTTGCTCGCACACACTTTTTCAGTTCTGCCCACAAATGTTCTATAGGATTGAGGTCAGGGCTTTGTAATGGCCACTCCAATACCTTGACTTTGTTGTCTTTAAGCCATTTTTCACTTTCCAGAAACAAGTTATAGGCCACCCTCTGCCCCCAGCTGTGCCCTGGACACCATATGTGAATTGATTGCCCCCCATCTATCTTCAGAGCTTGTTCTGCTAGGTGACCTAAACTGGGACATGCTTAACACCCAGACATCCTACAATCTAAGCTTGATGCCCTCAATCTCACACAAATAATCAATGAACCTACCAGGTACCACCCCAAAGCCATAAACATGGGCACCCTCATAGATATCATCCTAACCAACTTGCCCTCTAAATACACCTCTGCTGTTTTCAACCAAGATCTCAGCGATCACTGCCTCATTGCCTGCATCTGTAATGGGTCAGCGGTCAAACGACCTCCACTCATCACTGTCAAACGCTCCCTGAAACACTTCAGCGAGCAGGCCTTTCTAATCGACCTGGCCCGGGTATCCTGGAAGGATATTGACTTCATCCCGTCAGTAGAGGATGCCTGGTTATTTTTTTTAAATGCCTTCCTCACCATCTTAAATAAGCATGCCCATTCAAGACATTTAGAACCAGGAACATATATAGCCCTTGGTTCTCTCCAGACCTGACTGCCCTTAACCAACACAAAAACATCCTATGGCGTTCTGCATTAGCATCGAACAGCCCCCGTGATATGCAACTTTTCAGGGAAGTTAGGAACCAATATACACTGGCAGTTAGAAAAGCTAAGGCTAGATTTTTCAAGCAGAAATTTGCTTCCTGCAACAGAAACTCAAAAAAGTTCTGGGACACTGTAAAGTCCATGGAGAATAAGAACACCTCCTCCCAGCTGCCAACTACACTGAGGATAGGAAACTCTGTCACCACCGATAAATCCACGATAATTGACAATTTCAATAAGCATTTTTCTACGGCTGGCCATGCTTTCCACCTGGCTACCCCTACCCCAGTCAACAGCACTGCACCCCCCACAACAACTCGCCCAAGCCTTCCCCATTTCTCCTTCTCCCAAATCCAGAGCTGATGTTCTGAAAGAGCTGCAAAATCTGGACCCTCTACAAATCAGCCGGGCTAGACAATCTGGACCATATCTTTCTAAAACTATCTGCTGAAATTGTTGCAACCCCTATTACTAGCCTGTTCAACCTCTTTCGTGTAGTCTGAGATTCAGCTGGCTAGCTCCGGAATAATTGATCTTTGCTCCTGGACCGACGTAAGCCAATAGTCACTCGGATAGCAGCTAGCGAGCTGCAAGATCCAGGTGTAAATGTCCAGAGCTTGCGGTAGAATTCCGGGGTTATGGAGAGAAATAGGTCCGGTATGCTCTGGTCTGAGTCGCGTTGTACAAAACTGCCGATAGCTTTTCGAGCTAAAGGATAGCTGATGACCGCCAACCGTGGTTAGCTGAATACTAATGTTAGCCAGTGAATTGGCTAGCTTCTGGCTAGCTTCTGTTGTGGATTTGAGGTGAAAAATACTTTTTAAATAAATTGGTGAGGCGGGTTGCAGGAGTGTTTTGAAGTTGAGTTTTTAGAAGAAAAAAGATATGCGAAGAAAATGTGTAAATATATATACATGGGACACGACAAGACGAGGACAAAGGACATCTGACTGCTATGCCATCTTGGATCTAGAAATATACTACCCATCACTGCGACCTGTACGCTCTCGTTGGCTGGCACTCGTTTCATACTCGCAGCCAAACCCACTGGCTCCAGGTCATCTACAAGTCTCTGCTAGGTAATGCCCCGCCTTATCTCAGCTCACTGGTCACCATAGCGGCAGCCACCCGTAGCACGCGCTCCAGCAGGTATATCTCACTGGTCACCCCCAAAGCCAATTCTTCCTTTGGCTGCCTTTCCTTTCTCTGCCTTTCTCTGCTGCGAATGACTGGAACGAACTGCAAAAATCACTGAAGCTGGAGACTCATATCTCCCTCACTAGCTTTAAGCATCAGCTGTCAGAGCAGCTCACAGATCACTGCACCTGTACATAGCCCATCCAACTACCTCACCTCCTACTGTATTTATTTACTGTATTTATACTGTATTTATCTTGCTCCTTTGCACCCCAGTATCTCTACTTGCACATTAATATTCTGCACATCTACCATTCCAGTGTTTAATTGCTATATTGTAATTACTTCGCCACCATGGCCCATTTACTGCCTTAACTTCCTTATCCTACCTCATTTGCACACACTGTATATGTACTTTTTCTACTGCATTATTGACTGTATGTTTGTTTATTCCATGTGTAACTCTGTGTTGTTGTATGTGTCGAACTGCTTTGCTTAATCTTGGCCAGGTCGCAGTTGTAAATGAGAACTTGTTTTCAACTAGCCTACCTGGCTAAATAAAGGTGAAATGAAAATGTACAGTTGCAAACCGTAGTCTGGCTTTTTTTATGGCGGTTTTGAAGCAGTGGTTTCTTCCTTGCTGAGCGGCATTTCAGGTTATGTGGATATAGGACTCGTTTTACTGTGGATATAGATACTTTTGTACCGGTTTCCTCCAGCATCTTCACAAGGTCCTTTGCTGTTGTTCTAGGATTGATTTGCACTTTTCACACCAAAGTACGCACCAAAGAACGCATCTCCTTCCTGAGTGGTATGACTGCTGCGTGGTCCCATGGTGTTTATACTTGCGTACTATTGATTGTACAGATGAACGTGGTACCTTCAGGCATTTGGAAATTGCTCCCAAGGATGAACCAGAATTGTTGAGGTCTGCAATTTCTTTTCTGAGGTCTTGGCTGATTTATTTTGATTTTCCCATGATGTCAAGTAAAGTGGCACTGAGATTGAAGGTAGGCCTTGAAATACATCCACAGGTACACCTCCAATTGACTCAAATGATGTCAATTAGCCTATCAGAAGCTTCTAAAGCCATGACATCATTTTCGGGCATTTTCCAAGCTGTTTAAAGGCACAGTCAACTTAGTGTATGTAAACTTCTGACCCACTGGAATTGTGATGCAGTGAAATAATCTGTCTGTAAACAATTGTTGGAAAGATGACTTGTGTCATGCACAAAGTAGATGTCCTAACCGACTTGCCAAAACTGTAGTTTGTTAACAAGACATTTGTGGAGTGGTTGAAAAACAAGTATTAATGATTCCAACCTAAGTGTATGTAAACTTCCGACTTCAACTGTATGTGCATTTACATTGAATGCAGCAAGAAATATATCTGTTTGCACTTTGAAGCACACAATGTCCATAGGATGTCATTGCTGATGACTTGCGTAGATGGGCTGACTCCCAAATGGCACCCTGTTCCCTATAAAGTGCACAGGCTCTCTTGATTCTTGCTTTGTATTTTTGTTTACTCTCAAACATGATTAAACTTGGCATGGTAGTGCTCAAGGTTAAGGTGCAAACAATGCTTTAGATCTGCAGGTTTGTGAGTGTCCGTGTGTGTGATACTCTTGTTCTTTAGCTACGGCAGGGTACAGGCCATGAATGCTGATCATACACACGCACGCAAACACACACTGTTCTGTGCGTTAGCGTACACATGTGGTACTGTGTGTATGTGTGCTTGACACTGTGTGTGTGATCGTGCGCTCGTGTGTGTTAGCGTTCACGAATGGTTCCCTGTGTGTGTGAGCTTGCACACACAGCAAGAACCATTCTGTGCAATTTGCAAAGCAGGTCAGGAAGTCATCATGTAAATTTCAGCAAAGCCTCTTATCCCTCTTCTAGCAGCAAGGGGTGGTATCCCACCTACAGGAATTAGCATTTCATTAAGCTTCCCCTGATAAAGGAGGCGACTGTTATGCTAATAACCCAGATAATGCCTTATGCAGGAAACTGGACTGCCTGCGGTAACACTAGCTAGCGTAACAGAGCTCATGGTGCATGGTGAGTGTGTAAGAAAGAGAGCTACAGGCGATGAGAGCAAAATTTCACCCTATTTCCTGCATGTATATAGTGCCTGGTTAAAAGTAGTGCACTATACAGGGAATTGGGTGCATTTGAGATGCACCTTAGGAGTCCAGTGCACCAGAGCCTGAAGCTAACCGTGCTTTGTCAGAGGTTGGTTGCTAAGGGGATGGATGTTCAGAAATTATTTAAACCTATACATATATTTTAGGCAATGGTGTCATCTCTGTGATTACTCTAGGTGACTGTACTAAGTTAAAATAACAGAATTCAATCATTTGTTTTCACAGAAACCATTACAGGATATAAAAAAACAGCAACAGACACTTTACAAAAATACATATGGGGACAGGGGACTGTACACGTGCAGTGATAGAAGGGATGATCAACATTATTCACATCACAGATCAGGAATCACATATGGGTCTGTGAAGTGCAGTTCCATACATGAAGGTAATGTGCTATGTCCATTTATTTCATTGTACTGCCCCCACTCATTTAACTGAGCTGCATTGCTTGGATTTTGAGCCCACCACGCTATTCCATAGGATCACTCTCATGATGGAGGTGTGGGGACAAAATGTCACGTGTGATCATGGACATGAGTTCTAAGTTAACAGTAGTATCAGGTCAGAGTGGGAGAAAAAGGCAGTCATGGTGGGCCATTTATTAATGTAGATGTGTGTGTGTGTGTGTGTGTGTGTGTGTGTGTGTGTGTGTGTGTGTGTGTGTGTGTGTGTCTGTGTATGCAACCGAGCGACACTCTGATCTCTTTGTCACTGTGTTCGTATGAAGTATGAGGAGCTCTAGTCTGTACAGGGCAAGTTGAGAGTACACGCGCACACACACACTGTTCTGTGTGCTGTGGATATTGGCTAAAATTGTCAAAGACCCCAACCACCCAAGCCATAGACTATTTTCTCTGCCTCCGCACGGCAAGAGGTGCCAGTGCATCAAGTCTGACACCAACAGGCTGTTGAATGGCTTCTATCCCCAAGCAATACGACTGATAAATAGCTAACAAAATAGCTACACACACCGAGTTTACCTTGTATCTTTATTGACCTTTTATTTTAGTCTCTATGCACAATCACTGGGCCCTACACACTCACACCCACTGTCACTCCAACACACACACAAACACTCACTCCATCATTTGCTCACTCGCACATAATATGCACATACATGTATACTGACGACTCTACACACTCGCACGCCCGCTCACATACAAGCTGCTGCTACTCTGTTTATCTTATATCCTGTTGCCTAGTCACCTTACCTCTAAACAGTACCAGTCAAAAGTTTGGACACACCTACCGTTTCAAGGGTTTTTCTTAATATTTCACTATTTTCTACACTACACTACACTATTTCTACTATGAAATAAAACATATTCTTCAAAGTAGCCACCCCTTGCCTTGATGACAACTTTGCACACTCTTGGCATTTTCTCAACCAGCTTCATGAGGTAGTTAAATTGAGGAATGTCTTTCCTTCTTAATGCGTTTGAGCCAATCAGCTGTGTTGTGACAAGGTAGTGGTGGTATACAGAAGATAGCCCTATTTGGTAAAAGACCAAGTCCATATTATGGCAAGAAGAGCTCCAATAAGCAAAGAGAAAAGACAGTCAATCATTACTTTAAGACATGAAGGTCAGTCAATGCGGAAACTGTCAAGAACTTGTGCTAAACCAACAAGCGCTATGACGAAACTGCCCGCCACAGTTAAGGAAGACCCAGAGTTACCTCTGCTGCAGAGGATAAGTTCATTAAAGTTACCAGCCTCAGAAATTTATTTTCAGCCCAAATAAATGCTTCACAGAGTTCAAGTAGCAGACACGTCTCAACATCAACTGCTCAGAGGAGTATGCATGAATCAGGCCTTCATGGTTGAATTGCTGCAATGAAACCACTACTAAAGGACATAAATAATAAGAGACTTGCTTGGGCCAAGAGACATGAGCAATGGACATTAGACCGGTGGAAATATGTCCTTTGGTCTGATGAGTCCAATTCCCGATTTTTGGTTCCAACCACCGTGTCTTTATGAGACGCAGAGTAGGTGAACGGATGTTTTCCACAGCATGGAGGAGGAAGTGTGATGGTGTGGGGGTGCTTTGGTGTTGACACTGCCATTTTTTTATTTAGAATTCAAGGCACACTTAGCCATGCTAGTTATCACAGCATTCTGCAGCAATACGCCATCCCATCTGGTTTGCGCTTAGTGGCACTACTCATTTGTTTTTCCACAGGACAATGACCCAAAACACACCTCCAGGCTGTGTAAGGGCTATTTGACCAAAAAGGAGAGTGGTAGGTGGCTGCATCAGATGATCTGGCCTCCACAATCACCCAACCTCAACCCAATTGAGATGGTTTGGGATGAGTTGGACCTCAGAGTGAAGGAAAGGTAGCCAACAAGTGCTCAGCATATGTGGGAACTCCTTCAAGACTGTTGGAAAAGCATTCCAGGTGAAGCTGGTTGAGAGAATGCCAAGAGTGTGCAAAGCTGTCAAGACAAAGGGTGGCTACTTTGAAGAATGTAAAATATAAAATATATGGTTTAACACTTATTTTGGTTACTACATAATTCCATGTGTGTTATTTCATAGTTTTAATGTCTTCACTATTATTATACATTGTAGAAAATATGAAAAATCCTTGAATGAGTAGGTGTGTCCAAACTTTTGACTGGTACTGTACCTCCATCACTACAATATCTCTGCACATGTAAATATAGTATTGGAACTCAGTTTTTAAATATTTCCTGTACATAGTATGCTTAATTACTGTGTGTATTTCTATTTTTGTCCCCGTGTTTATTCCCCTTCTACTAATGCATTGTAATTGATTATTGCATTGTTGGGCTGTGACTTTGCAAGAAAGGCATTTAACTGTACTTGTGCATGTGACATTAAAACTTGGATAATGGCCTATGCCATTCTGAAGGACACAGTGTAATATGAACAGAGAGTTGGTCTTCAAGGGTGTTTGCAGAACAAAGGGAACTAACTGAACTGCAATTATGACTCAGGAGTCCTTGATGGGTAGGGAGGAGGGTGAACTGCATATACCTGCCTTAATCACTAAACACTTTTCCTCTGAATTTACAGTGCCTTCAGAAATTATTCACACTGTTGACTTGTTCCACATTTTGTTGTGTTATAGCCTGAATTTAAAATGTGTTCAATTGTGATTTTGTGTCACTGGCCTACACACAATACCCCATAATGTCAAAGTGGAATTATGTTTTTAGAATTTTATACAAATTAATTTAAAATGAGCTGAAATGTCTTGCTATTACCCCATTGTTATGGCAAGCCTAAATCAGTTCAGGACTAAAATTGTGCTTAACAATTCACATAATAAGTTGCATGGACTCTGTGTGCAATAGTGTTTAACATGTTTTTTTTAATGACTACCTCATTTTTGTACCCCACACATACAATTATCTGTAAGGTCCCTCAGTTGAGTAGTGAATTTCAAACATAGTTTTAACCACAAAGACCAGAGTCAATAAGGTGCAGAACATCAGGCAGGCTCAGGATCAGGGTAGGCCGAATGGTCAGAACCAGGGAAACAGAACTTGAGAAAGCAGGGAGAAGGGAAACCACGCTGGTAAGACCTGACAAGACGAACTGGCAACAGACAAACGGAGAACACAAGTGTAAATACACTGGGGATAATGGGGAAGATGGGCGACACCTGGAGGGGGTGGAGACAAGCACAAAGACAGGTGAAACAGATCAGGGTGACACAGGGAGATTTTCCTACACCTCACAAAGAAGGGCACCTATTAGTAGATGAGCAAAATATTTACAAAGCAGACATTGAATATCCCTTTGAGCATGGTGAAGTTCTGAATTACACTTTGGATGATGTATCAATACACCCATTAACTACAAAGTTGCCAGAGAGGAAGGAAACCATGAAGCCATGACTTTTACACAGTTGCAGAGTTTAATGGTTGTGATGGAAGAAAACTAAGGATGGATCAACAACATTGTAGTTATTCTACAATACTAACCTAAATGACAGAGAGAAAAGAAAGAAGCCTGAACAGAATAAAAAATATTCCAAAACATGCATCCTGTTAGCAATACGGCACTAAAGTAAAACTGTAAAAAATTACCTAAAACTTTATGTCCTGAATACAAAGCGTTATGTTTGGGGCAAATCCAACATAACACATCACTGACTATCGCTCTTCATATTTTCAAGTATGGTGGTAGCTGCATCATGTTATGGGTATTATTGTCATCAGCAAGGACTAGGGAGTTTTTTTAGGATACAAATAAATGGAATAGTGCTAAGCAGAGGCAAAATCCTAGAGGAAAACCTGGTTCAATCTGCTTTCCAACAGACACTGGGAGACAAATTCACCATTGAGCAGGACAATAACCTGAAAGACAAGACCAAATATATACTGGAGTTGCTTACCAAGACAACATTGAATGTTCTTGAGTTGCCTAGTTACTGTTGTGACTTAAATCGGCTTGAAAATCTGTGGCAAGACCTGAAAATGGCTGTCTAGCAATGATTAAACAACCAACTTGACAGAGCTTGAAGAATTTGAATAATAATAATGTGCAAATATTATACAATCCAGGTGTGCAAAGCTCTTAGACTTACCCAGAAAGGGGTTGAATGCTTTTAATCAAGATATAGCATTTGTTTTTTAGTTTTTTAAATTTGACAAATGTTAGAATTTTTTTGTACACTTTGACAGAGTATTTTGTGTAGATTGGACAAAAACATTTAAATCCATATTAATATAATTTATAACACAACAAAATGTGGGAAAAGGTCAAGGGGTGTGAATACTTTCTGAAGGCACTGTAACTTCTATTCCGTAGAGCTGTCTATTCATATCAGGATTGGTAATTTCTGAGCAATCTATCAAGACCCAAGTGCAGACTGTGTGGAATTAACAATGTTTATTGTAACAGGGGCAGGCAAACGACAGGTTAAGGCAGGCAGGGGTCGATAATCCAGAGTAGTGGGGCCAAGGTACAGGACGGCAGGCAGGCCCAGGGTCAGGTCAGGCAGAGGTCGGTAATCCAGAGAAGGGGCAAAGGTACAGGATGGCAGGCAGGCGGGCTCGGAGTCAGGACAGGCAGGGGTCAAAACCAGGAGGGCAAGAAAAGAAAAGTGAGACTGGAAAAAGCAGGCGCTGAGACACAAAACACTGGTAGGCTTGAACAAACAAGACGAACTTGCACAGACAGACAGAAAACACAGGTAAAAATACCCGGGGGATAAGTGGAGAATATGGGCGACACCTGGAGGGGGCGTGGAGACAAGCACAAGGACAGGTGAAACAGATCAGGGCGTGACAGCAATCAGTCCTGATCAGACTTCTCTATCAATGGCTCAGCCCACCGGGGGGGAATAGAATTAGTGTAGGCAGTCTGTGACACTGGGCCTGTCACAAACGTAGTGCACTAATTTTGCCCAGAGTCCTATGGGTCAAAAGTGGGGCACTATGTAGGGAATGGGTTGCCATTTGGGATGCAGAATTTTAATCTGAGCTGTTAGGAGGTATGGTATAAAATAGAAACACGGTGACACCTTTTTCTCAATCACTTAATCCTCAAACAGAGAACAGAAAAAAACATAATGCACTCTGATTTGAAGGTGAGCCGACAGCCAAACAGCTGCCAGCAGCCCCGTAAAATGAAAAGCCCATGAATATAAATGGGATTTCAGCTTAGCAGGACATTTAATATAATAGTAAGTCATTAGGGAGATTTTAATGGCGATTGCAACTTTCCCCTGTCCGTTTAGGCTACTGCGACTGTCATCAAATGTGATCAAATGATGCCAATGATACATTTATGTAAATGTCTACCTGGCCTCGTTATGCATAGTGGATTTTGCGGGTTGCGCTGCGGCGACTCTTTTGAATGAACTCTGAAATGTATCTGATAAGTGCCTCGATAGATATCGCATTGAGACATCAAATATGAGCTATGCCGGTATGATCCACCAGTCAGCCACCGCACCGAGACTAGTTTTATGGATGGAGCTCCCTTTCTATATCACACACACACACAAATCTGGATAAATCACGTGGTAAAATTGGCTATTAATCTTTTACATTCGCCGTAACAAGATTGTTTCTAGCAAGGACTCCATTGGCATACAGCAGGCTGGTGGAGAGGACACGGACTGTGCATGGCTCACCCTCGGGTGCATTTTAATATACTTTTAAACTGCAGAGTATAACATGACATTGCCTGTCCTCTGTTTTGAGTAGGTTAGGCCCAGACTCTTTCATTGCAATGGCTATGTAAACTAAGGCCCTTGGCAAAGTTTCGGTAAACATGAAGCCACAGCAAATTGCTGAGCCTGACCGTAAATTCCTGTCCCTGACCATAAACCACATATCATAGGTGAGACATGTATCTTAACCCTTTACACTCGCTGGGAGTTGGCCAATATGGATAGGGCTAAATTGAAATGTTTCTTACAGAGGAAATATGAAAATGCATAACCATGGTAGCAATTGAAAAGGAACAGTTTGTAGATTATTAGACCAAAGGTGAGGGAACAACAGTTCCCCTGACACAGGACTGAATCCAAACATTACACTGTTGATTCTATGTACAATTTACATTTACTGTACCTTTTGCCACATTTGTTGATAACGAAATCTGAAAATACTCTGGATACATTCATTAACATGATAAGAATACTCCTGAAAAATGTGCAACATAAGACCAAAGAAAGTACAAGGGTTTAAGTGAGAGGACTATCTGGTGTCTCCAAGTGGCGGCACACCTCTCCAAAGTGTGCACATTAAAACTTCTTATGGCTGGGGGCAGTATTGAGTAGCTTGGATGAATAAGGTGCCCAGAGTAAACTGCCTACTACTCAGGCCCAGAAGCTAAGATATGCATATTATTAGTAGATTTGGATGGAAAACACTCTGAAGTTTCTAAAACTGTTTGAATGATGTCTGTGAGTATAACATAACTCATATGGCAGGCAAAAACCTAAGAAGAAAATCCAACCAGGAAGTGGGAAATCTGAGGTTTGTAGGTTTTCAAGTCTTTGCCTATCTAATACACAGTGTCTATGGGAACATATTGCACTTCCTAAGGCTTCCACTAGATGTCAACAGTCTGTAGAACCCTGTTTCAGGCTTCTACTGAGAAGGGGGAGAGAATATGAGCTGTTTGAGTCAGGTGTCTGGCAGAATGCCATGAGCTCAGTCTCGCGCGTGCCAGTGTGAGTTCGCTGCGTTCCTTTTCCTTTCTATAGACAAAGGAATTGTCCGGTTGGAATATTATTGAAGATTTATGTTAAAAACATCCTAAAGATTGATTCTATACATCGTTGACATGTTTCTACAAACTGTAATGGAACGTTTTGACTTTTCATCTGGCCTGCGCCTCATGAATTTGGATTTGTGAACTAAACGCGTGAACAAAAAGGAGGTATTTGGACATAAATGATGGACTTTATCGAACAAAACAAACATGTATTGTGGAACTGAGATTCCTGGGAGTGCATTCTGATGATCATCAAAGGTAAGTGTATATTTATAACGCTATTTCTGACTTTTCCTGACTCCACAACATGGCGGGTATCTGTATGGCTTGTTTTTGTGTCTGAGCGCTGTACTCAGATTATTGCTTGGTGTGCTTTTTCCGTAAAGTTTTTTTGAAATCTGACACAGCGGTTGCATTAAGGAGAAGTATAACACTTGTATTTTCATCAACATTTATGATGAGTATTTCTGTAAATTGATGTGGCTCTGCAAAATCACCGGATGTTTTGGAAGCAAAACATTACTGAACATAACGCGCCAATGTAAACTGAGATTTTTGGATATAAATATGCACTTTATCAAACAAAACATACATGTATTGTGTAACATGAAGTCCTACGAGTGTCATCTGATGAAGATCATCGAAGGTTAGTGATTCATTTTATCTCTATTTCTGATTTTTGTGACTCCTCTTTGGCTGGAAAAATGGCTGTGTTTTTCTGTGACTTGGCGCTGACCTAACATAATCGTATGGTATGCTTTCGTCGTAAAGCCTTTTTGAAATCGGACACTGTGGTGGGATTAACAACAAGTTTGTCTTTAAAATGGTGTATAGTACTTGTATGTTTGAGGAATTTTAATTATGAGATTTCTGTGGTTTGAATTTGGGTCCCTGCACTTTCACTGGCTGTTGTCAAGTTGATCCCGTTAACGAGATCTCAGCCATAAGTTTAACTAAGTAATTTCAATGTACTTTTTTTTACTCCCTTTTTCTCTGCAATTTTGTGATTATGATCTTGTCTCATCACTGCAACTCCCAAACGGGCTCGGGAGAGGCGAAGGTCGAGACATGCTTCCTCCAAAACATGAACAGCCAAACCGTGCTCCCTAACACCCGCTCGCTTAACCCGGAAACAAGCTGCACCAACGTGTCGGAGGAAACACCGTTTAACTGACGACCGAAGTCAGCCTGCAGGTGCCCAGCTAGAGCGCGATGAGCCAAAGTCCCCACGGCCAAACCCTCCCCTAACCCAGACGATGCTGGGACAATTGCGCGCCCAGTTTTCTTCACAGTAGACAAGCAATGTGAAGTGCACATTTGGACTCACGGGTGTTTGGCTTGCTTATATGACATCAAAGCGGTATTTATTATAATCCTCAACGGCTCATCTTTCCAAATACAATTACAGCATTTCACTCACCCAGTCAACTAAACATTTACAAAAGTTTCCAATTAGCGGGAGGGATGGGAGCAACTTCTTGCCCCGCGCAGTGCTTAAGGTCAGAACGGCTGTCAGTCAAAACCCATACAGCGCTGTGAAGCGCAGAGCCTGAGGTCTGACGTCATGTATAGCATTTTACCTTCCATCCACTGTGTTCCAATTAAGGTATTTATCAGTGCAAAAATTTGCCATTTTCAACCCGTATAACGGTACTATAAAGTGCTATAAGAATGGCCAGCAATAACCTGAACCACAAAATATTCATATTGCTGTAACAGAAAAAGACAGGATAAAAATGATCTGATTATATGAATCATGACATTTTATGGGAAACGGATAGTTAAATCCATATTCTCCACCATTTACATACTCTTTGATCTAACCAGCCAAGGTATCCATTAACCTAATCTGTCTGAGGAGCTTTTTAATATTATTGTTTCTTATCATTCCCTGTCACAGCGTTTGAGAAACGGGTCTCGTCCCAAATGGCACTCCATTTGCTATATAGTGCACTAATTTTGACCCGGGTCCATAGTACTCTGGTCGAAAGTACTGCACTACAGTGCCTTCAGGAAGTATTCACACCTCTTTTTCCACATTTTGCTGTGCTACAGACTACATTTAAAATTTATTTTTGAGATTTTGTATTGAGATTTTGTATTGAGATTTTGTGTCACTGATCTACACACAATACCCCATAATGTCAAAGTGGAATTATGTTTTTAGAAAGTTTACAAATGTATTAAAAATGAGGGGCTGAAATGTCTTGATAAGTATTCAACCCTTTTGTTTTTTGGCAGGCCTAAATAAGTTCAGGAGTAAAACTGTTCTTAAGAACTCACATAATGAGTTGCATGGAACTCTGTGTGCAATAATAATGTTTAACATGATTTTTGAAGGACTGTCTCATCTCTGTACCTCACACATACAATGAATGATCTGTAAGGTTCCTCAGTCGAGCAGTGAATTTCAAGCAACAGAGTTAGGAAGGACCACAGAGTTTTTCCAATGGTTCGCAAAGAAGGGCACATTGATTGATGGGTAAAAAAAACATGTTGAATATCCCTTTGAGCATGTTGAAGTTATTCATTACACTTTGGATGGTGTGTCAATACACCCAGTCACTAAGGAGATATAGGTGTCCTTCCTAACTCTGTTGCCGGAGTCGAAGGAAACCCCTCAGGGATTTAAAACAGTTACAGAGTTTAATGGCTGTGGTAGGAGATAACTGAGGATGGATCAACAACATTGTAGTTACTCCTCAATACTAACATAAATGGCAGAGTAAAAAGAAGGAAGACTGTACAGAATAAAAATATTCCAGAACATGCATCCTGTTTGCTACAAGGCACTAAAATAATACTGCAAAAAATGACCTAAAACACAAGGCTGGAGTTTCTTACCAAGACGACATTGAATGTTCCTGAGTGGCCTAGTTACAGTTTTGTCTTAAATCGTCTTGGAAATCTATAGCAAGACTTAAAAATGTCGGTCTAGCATTGATCAACAACCAACTTGACAGAGCCTGAATAATTTTAAAATGAATAATGGGCAAATATTGTACAATCCAAGTGTGCAAAGCTCTTAGAAACTTACCCAGAGAGACTCAGAGCTGTAAGGTAATTCAAATGTATTGACTCAGGGGGTTGAATATGTATCTAATCAAGATATATTAGTGTTTGTTTTCCATACATTTTTCTTCCACTTTGACATTACAGAGTATTTTGTGTAGGTTGTTGACAAAAAAATGACAATTAAATCAATTTTAACCCCACATTGTAACACAACAAAATGCGAAAAAAGTCAAGGGGTGTGAATACTTTCTGAAGGTACTGTATATACGGAATAGGGTGCCATTTGGATGTAGACAAGGTCTGTCTGTTTAGATTATCCTACTAGAAGGAAGCGATGAGGGGGGGCAGGTGGATCTCCATTTGCGTGTGACAACTGAGAGCTGTATCCTCAGTCCCCACAACATCGGCCCAGACCTCTAAAAATCGATATTCCCTCTGTCTCAATCAGAGACGACAATTCAGTCCATACCACTTTATCCTCACTTGTGTTTCAATTAGTCCACGATTAGGTGGTTTGGCAGCAAACTGGGAGGTGATACCATATATTGTGTTTTTGCTTCACTCCAACCAGTACTGTGATGGTGCCTGGAAAAGTTGGTATACTCTACTTTTGCCAAACTGGAACACTGGAGATTAAACAAGACTGAATCCAAACATTACCCTGTGGATTTTATGTGTATTTACATGATTACAAGGGTTTGAGTGAGAGGTCTAACTGGTGTCTCCAAGTGGCCACACACCTCTCCAAACTGTGCACAGTTCCTATGTAATTTCAATGCACTTTTATGACTTAAGGAAAGAGCCTTCAACTATAAGGTGCTTGTTTTGACCTCTCCAAGCTTTGCCATTGAGGAAATGAAGCAATCACACTTGTAGATGTTTGTTTGGAACACAGCCCTGCGTCCCCACCGTCACACAATAAAAAAAATGTGTTTTTGTGTGTTACAGCCTACATTTTAAATTATCTGATTATATGAATCATGAAATGTTATGGGAAACGCATAGTTAAATCCATATTCTCCACCATTTACATACTCTTTGAACTAACCAGCCAAGGTATCCATTAACCTAATCTGTCTGAGGAGCTTTTTAATATTATTGTTTCTTATCATTCCCTGTCACAGCGTTTGAGAAATGGGCCTCGTCCCAAATGGCACTCCATTTGCTATATAGTGCACTAATTTTGACCCGGGTCCATAGGACTCTGGTCGAAAGTACTGCACTACAGTGCCTTCAGGAAGTATTCACACCTCTTTTTCCACATTTTGCTGTGCTACAGACTACATTTAAAATTTATTTTTGAGATTTTGTATTGAGATTTTGTGTCACTGATCTACACACAATACCCCAAAATGTCAAAGTGGAATTATGTTTTTAGAAAGTTTACAAATTTATTAAAAATGAAAAGCTGAAATGTCTTTAAGTATTCAACCCTTTTTGTTTTTTGGCAGGCCTAAATAAGTTCAGGAGTAAAACTGTTCTAAAGAACTCACATAATGAGTTGCATGGAACTCTGTGTGCAATAATAATGTTTAACATGATTTTTGAAGGACTGTCTCATCTCTGTACCTCACACATACAATGAATGATCTGTAAGGTTCCTCAGTCGAGCAGTGAATTTCAAGCAACAGAGTTAGGAAGGACCACAGAGTTTTTCCAATGGTTCGCAATGAAGGGCACATATTGATTGATGGGTAAAAAAACATGTTGAATATCCCTTTGAGCATGCTGCAGTTATTCATTACACTTTGGATGGTGTGTCAATACACCCAGTCACTAAGAAGATATAGGTGTCCTTCCTAACTCTGTTGCCGGAGTCGAAGGAAACCCCTCAGGGATTGAAAAACAGTAACAGAGATTTAATGGCTGTGGAAGGAGATAACTGAGGATGGATCAACAACATTGTAGTTACTCCTCAATACTAACATAAATGGCAGAGTAAAAGAAGGAAAACTGTACAGAATAAAAATATTCCAGAACATGCATCCTGTTTGCTACAAGGCACTAAAGTAATACTGCAAAAAATGACCTAAAACACAAGGCTGGAGTTTCTTACCAAGACGACATTGAATGTTCCTGAGTGGCCTAGTTACAATTTTGTCTTAAATCGTCTTGAAAATCTATAGCAAGACTTAAAAATGTCGGTCTAGCATTGATCAACAACCAACTTGACAGAGCTTGAAGAATTTTAGAACGAATAATGGGCAAATATTGTACAATCCAGGTGTGCAAAGCTCTTAGAAACTTACCCAGAGAGACTCAGAGCTGTAAGGTAATTCAAATGTATTGACTCAGGGGTTTGAATACGCATCTAATCAAGATATATTAGTGTTTGTTTTCCATAAATTTTTCTTCCACTTTGACATTACAGAGTATTTTGTGTAGGTTGTTGACAAAAAAATGTAATCAAGTTTAATCCCACATTGTAACACAACAAAATGTGAAAAAAATCAAAGGGTGTGTACTGTATATACGAAATAGGGTGCCATTTGGGATCTAGACAAGGTCTGTCTGTTTAAATGATCCTACTAGAAGGGTAGTGATGGGGGGGGGGGGGGGGGGCAGGTGGATCTCCATTTGTGTGTGACAACAAAGAGCTCTATCCTCAGTCCCCACACCATCGGCCCAGACCTCTAAAAATCTATATTCCCTCTGTCTCAATCAGAGACGACAATTCAGTCCATACCACTTTATCCTCACTCGTGTTCCAATTAGTCCACGATTAGGTGGTTTGGCAGCAAACTGGGAAGTGATACAGTATATTGTGTTTTTGCTTCACTCCAACCAGTACTGTGAGGGTGCCTGGAAAAGTATGTATACTCTACTTTTGCCAAACTGGAACACTGGAGATTAAACAAGACTGAATCCAAACATTACCCTGTTGATTTTATGTGTATTTAAATTATTACAAGGGTTTGAGTGAGAAGTCTAACTGGTCTCTCCAAGTGGCCACACACCTTTCCAAACTGTGCACAGTTCCTATGTAATTTCAATGCACTTTTATGACTTAAGGAAAGAACCTTCAACTATAAGGTGCTTTTTTTGACCTCTCCTAGCTTTGCCATTGAGGAAATGAAGCAAGCACACTTGTAGATGTTTGTTTGGAACACAGCCCTGCGTCCCCACCATCACACAATTTTAAAAAACATTTGTGACCAACTTTTTATTCATTTGTAACTTTTTATGGGGGGGATTGCAGGTACAAAAACAATCAATGCAATGTATACAAAGATTACCCCGACCGTTCCCCTCCTCAGTCCCCATCCACTCTCCCACATCATCCCTCTCAAATCAAATCATTTGTCACATGCACCGAATACAACAAGTGTAGATCTTACCGTGAAATGCTTAATTACAAGCCCTTTAACCACCAGTGCAGTTTAAGAAGAGTTAAGAAAATATTTACCAAATAAACTAAAGTAAAAAATAATAAAAAGTAACACAATAAAATAACAATAACGAGGCTATATACTGTACAAGGGGGTACCTCTATCGTGTCAGTGTGCGGGGGTACAGGTAAGTTGAGGTACAGTGGCAAGAAAAGGTAAGTGAACCCTTTCGGAATTACCTGGATTTCTGCGTAAATTGGTCATAAAATGTGATCTTCATCTAACAATAGAAAAACACAGTCTGCTTAAACTAACAATGATATGTTTTCATGTTTTATTTAACACACCCTGTAAACATTCACAGTGCGGGGTGCAAAAAGTATGTGAACACTTGGATTTAATAAATGGTTGACCCTCCTTTGGCAGCAATAACCTCAACCAAACGTTTTCTGTAGTTGCGGATCAGACCTGCACAACGGTCAGGAGGAATTTTGGACCATTCCTCTTTACAAAACTGTTTCAGTTCAGCAATATTATTGGGATGTCTAGTGTGAACCACCCTCCTGAGGTCATGTCACAGCATCTCAATCGGGTTGAGATCAGGACTTAGACTGGGCCATTCCAGAAGGCGTATTTTCTTCTGTTGAATCCATTTTCAAATCAAATAAAATCCCATTTTATTGGTCACATACACATGGTTAGCAGATGTTAATGCGAGTGTAGTGAAATGCTTGTGCTTCTAGTTCCAACAGTGCAGTAATATCTAACAAGTATCTAAGAATTCCCCAACAACTACCTAATACACACAAATCTAAAGGGGTGAATGAAAATATGCATATATAAGTACATGGATAAGTGATGGCCGAGTGGCATAGGCAAGGTGCAGTAGATGGTTTTAAAATACAGTATATACATGATATATGAGAAATGTAAGATATGTAAACAATATTAAAGTACTATTATTTAAAGTGGCATTGTTTAAAGTGACGAGTGATCCATTTATAAAAGTGTCCAGTGATTGGTTCTCAATGTAGGCAGCAGTCTCTCTGAGTTAGTGATTGCTGTTTAGCAGTCTGATGACCTTGCGATAGAAGCTCTTTCTCAATCTCTCGGTCCCTGCTTTGATGCACCGGTACTGACCTCGCCTTCTGGATGATAGCGGTGTGAACAGGCAGTGGCTCGAGTGGTTGTTGTCCTTGTTGCATTTTGTTGTTGATTTACTTCTGTTTTGAGAGTCGTTGTCCTGTTGCATCACCCAACTTCTGTTGAGCTTCAATTCGCGGACAGATAGCCTTACATTCTCCTGCAAAATGTCTTGATAAACTTGGGAATACATTTTTCCATCTGATAGTAAGCTGTCCAGGCCCTAAGGCAGCAAAGCAGCCCCAAACCATGATGCTCCCTCCACCATACTTTACAGCTGGGATGTTGGTGTGCTGTGCCTTTCCTTCCAAACAACTCAACTTTAATTTAATCTGTCCACAGAATATTTTGCCAGTTGCAAACTTCAGACGTGCAGCAATGTTTTTTTAACAGCAGTGGCTTCTTCTGTGGTGTCCTCCCTCGAACACCATTCTCGTTTAGTGTTTTACGTATCGTAGACTCCTCGACAGAGATGTTAGCGTGTTCCAGAGATTTCATGTTAATCTTTAGTTGACATTCTAGGATTCTTCTTAACCTCATTGAGCATTCTGCGCTGTGCCCGTGCAGTCATCTTTGTAGGAGGGCCACTCCTAGGGAGAGTAGCAACAGTGCTGAACTTTCTCAGTTTATAGACAATTTGTCTTACCTTGGACTGATGAACATCAAGGCTTTTAGAGATACTTTTGTGACCCTTTCCAGTTTTATGCACTTCAACAATTCCTAATCTTAGGTCTTCTGAGATCTCTTTTGTTTGAGGCATGGTTCACATCGGGCTTCTTGTGAATAGCAAACTCAAATTTTGTGAGTGCTTTTTATAGGGCAGGGCAGCTCTAACCAACATCTCCAAACTCGTCTCATTGATTGGACTCCAGGTTAGCTGACTCCTGACTCCAATTAGCTTTTGGAAAAGTCATTAGCTTAGGGGTTCACATACTTTTCCCAACCTACAATGTGAATATTTAAATGAAGTATTCAATATAGACAAGAAAAATACAATAACTTGTGTGTTATTATACAAGGCCCATCTGTAAATGGCCTATCCAACCAACTACCTACCTCATCCCCATATTTGTTTTTGTTTTTCTGCTCTTTTTTTTCATCCTCATCTGCATATCTATCACTCAATTGTTAATTAGCTAAATTGTAATTACTGTAATCCCGTTGCGGGAGAGGTTGTTCTCCTGGCACCACACGGCCAGGTATCTAACCGAACAGGCAGTGGCTCGAGTGGTTGTTGTCCTTGTTGCATTTTGTTGTTGATTTACTTCTGTTTTGAGAGTCGTTGTCCTGTTGCATCACCCAACTTCTGTTGAGCTCCTCCCTATCTGCTGTCTTGTCACTGTTGGTGATCAGGCCTACCGTTGTTGTGTCATCGGCAAGTTTAATGATGGTGTTGGAGTCGTACCTGGCTGTGCAGTCATGAGTGAACAGGGAGTACATTAGGGGACTGAGCATGTACCCCTGAGGGGCTCCTGTATTTGGGGCGACAGGTAGCCTAGTGGTTAGAGCATTGGGCCAGTAACCGAAAGTGATGGCGGACTATGTATTTTTGTAAATAACAGCTGGTGCACGATATTTCAGGAAGTCTCAAGGTTTTGCTCACCTGAGGGAGAGTATCTCATGATAAGCTGTAGATAACACTATCTACCAAGAGAGTTTTCATCTGTTTTTTCGTAGCTGTCTACATGCCACCACAGACTGATGCTGGCACTAAGACCGCACTGAATGAGCTGTATTCCACCATAAGTGAACAGGAAAACACTTACGGAGAGACAGCGCTCCTTAATGCAGGGATACTTAAATCCGTCTTACCAAATTTCTATCAGCATGTTAAATATGCAACCAGAGGGAAAAAAACTCTGCACCACCTTTACTCCACACACAGTGATGCATACAAAGCTCTCCCTCGCCCTCCATTTGGCAAATCTGACCATAATTCTATCCCCCTGATTACTGCTTACAAGCTCCAATTAAATCAGGAAGCACCAGTGACTCGGTCAATAAAAAAAGTGGTCAGGTGAAGCAGATGCTAAGCTACAGGACTGTTTTGCTGGCACAGACTGGAATATGTTCCGAGATTCCTCTGATGACATTGAGGAGTACACCACATCAGTCATTGGCTTCATCAATAAGTGCATCGATGACGTCATCCTCACAGTGACCGCACGTACATACCCCAACCAGAAGCCATGAATTACAGGCAAAATACGCACTGAGCTAAAGGCTAGAACTGACGCTTTCAAGGAGTGGGACTCTAACCCGGAAGCTTATAAGAAATCCCGCTATGCCCTCCGACAAACCATCAAACAGGCAAAGCGTCAATACAGGACTAAGATTGAATCGTACTAGACCGGTTCTGACGCTCGTCGGATGTGGCAGGGCTTGCAAACCATTACAGACTACAAAGGGAAGCACAGCTGAGAGCTGCCCAGTGACACGAGCTAAACTACTTCTATGCTCGCTTCGAGGCAAATAACACTGAAACATGCATGAGAGCACCAGCTGTTCCGGAAGACTGTGATCATGCTCTCCACAGCCGGTGAGTTACACCTTTCAACAGGTCAACATTCACAAGGCCACAGGGTCAGACGGATTACCAGGACGTGTACTGCGAGCATGTGCTGACCAACTGGCAAGTGTCTTCACTGACATTTTCAAACTCTCCTTTTCGGAGTCTGTAATACCACCATAGTCCCTGTGCCCAAGAACACTAAGGTAACCTGCCTAATTGACTGCCGACCCATAGCACTCACATCTGTAGCCCTGAAGTGCTTTGAAAGGCTGGTCATGGCTCACATCAACACCATTATCCTAGAATTCCTAGACTCACTCCAATTTGCATACCGCCCTAATAGATCCACAGATGATGCAATCTCTATTGCACTCCACACTGCCCTTTCCCACCTGGACAAAAGGAACACCTATGTGAGAATGCTATTCATTGACTACAGCTCAGCTTTCAACACCATAGTGCCCTCAAAGCTCATCAATAAGCTAAGGACCCTGGGACTAAACACCTCCCTCTGCAATTGGATCGTTGCTACAGAGCCTTTCCGTTCACCTTCACACTCCTGGGCCAGACTACACTCAATCATATGACCCACTGAAGAGATGAGTCTTCAGTAAAGACATAAAGGTTGAGACCGAGTCTGCGTCTCTCACATGGGTAGGCAGACCATTCCATAAAAATGGTGCTCTGTAGGAGAAAGCCCTGCCTCCAGCTGTTTGCTTAGAAATTCTAGGAACAATTAGGAGGCCTGCGTCTTGTGACCGTAGTGTACATGTAGGTATGTACGGCAGGACCAAATCAGAAAGATAGGTAGGAGCAAGCCCATGTAGTGCTTTGTAGGTTAGCAGTAAAACCTTGAAATCAGCCCTTGCCTTAACAGGAAGCCAGTGTAGGGAGGCTACCACTGGAGTAATATGATCACATGTTTTGGTTCAAGTCAGGATTCTAGCAGCCGTATTTAGCACTAACTGAAGTTTATTTAGTGCTTTATCCAGGTAGCCGGAAAGTAAAGCATTGCAGTAGTCTAACCTAAAAGTAACAAAAGCATGGATGAATTTTTCTGCATGATTTTTGGACAGAATGTGACGTAGATGGAAAAAATCTGTCCTTGAAACAGTCTTGATATGTTTGTCAAAAGAGAGATTAGGGTCCAGAGTAACGCCGAGGTCCTTCACAGTTTTATTTGAGACAACTAAACAGCCATCAAGATTAATTGTCAGATTCAACAGAAGATCTCTTTGTTTCTTGGGACCTAAAACAAGCATCTCTGTTTTGTCCAAGTTTAAAAGTAGAAAGTTTGCAGCCATCCACTTCCTTATGTCTGAAACACAGGCTTCTAGCGAGGGCAATTTTGGGGCTTCACCATGTTTCATTGAAATGTACAGCTGTGTGTCATCCGCATAGCAGTGAAAGTTAACATTATGTTTTCGAATGACATCCCCCAAGAGGTCAAATATATAGTGAAAACAATAGTGGTCCTAAAACGGAACCTCGAGGAACACCGACATTTACAGTTGATTTGTCAGAGGACAAATCATTCACAGAGACAAACTGATATCTTTCCGACAGATAAGATCTAAACCAGGCCAGATGTCCGCGTAGACCAATTTGAGTTTCCAATCTCTCCAAAAGAATGTGGGGATCGATGGTATCAAAAGCAGCACTAAGGTCTAGGAGCACGAGGACAGATGCAGAGCCTCGGTCTGACGCCATTAAAAGGTCATTTACCACCTTCACAAGTGCAGTCTCAGTGCTATGGTTGGGTCTAAAACCAGACTGAAGCATTTTGTATACATTGTTTGTCTTCAGGAAGGCAGTGAGTTGCTGCGCAACAGCTTTTTTCAAAAAAAATTGAGTAGTTCAGTAGTTTAGTTGGAATAGGGTCCAGTATGCAGCTTGAAGGTTTAGAGGCCATGATTATTTTCATCATTGTGTCAAGAGATATAGTACTAAAACACTTGTTTCTCTCTTGATCCTAGGTCCTGGCAGAGTTGTGCAGACTCAGGACAACTGAGCTTTGGAGGAATACGCAGATTTAAAGAGGAGTCCGTAATTTGCTTTCTAATGATCATGATCTTTTCCTCAAATAAGTTATTAATTTATTACTGCTGAAATGAAAGCCATCCTCACTTGGGGAATGCTGCTTTTTAGTTAGCTTTGCAACAGTATCAAAAGGAAATTTCGGATTGTTCTTATTTTCCTCAATTAAGTTGGAAAAATAGGATGATCGAGCAGCAGTGAGGGCTCTTTGATACTGCACGGTACTGTCTTTCCAAGCTAGTCGGAAGAATTCCAGTTTGGTGTGGCGCCATTTCCGTTCCAATTTTCTGGAAGCTTGCTTCAGAGCTCGGGTATTTTCTGTATACCAGGGAGCTAGTTTCTTATGACAAATGTTTTTTGTTTTTAGGGGTGCAACTGCATCTAGGGTATTGCGCAAGGTTAAATTGAGTTCCTCAGTTAGGTGGTTAACTGATTTATGTCCTCTGATGTCCTTGGATAGGCAGAGGGAGTCTGGAAGGGCATCAAGAAATCTCATTGAGTTTGTGAATGACAAAACAGTGGTAGGCCTGATCACCGACAATGACGAGAAAGCCTATAGGGAGGAGGTCAGATACCTGGCGGTGTGGTGCCAGAATAACAACCTCTCCCTCAATATGATAAGATAATGGAGATTATTGTGGACTACAGGAAAGAGGACTGTGAACGCCCCCATTCTCATCGACGGGGCTGTAATGGAGCAGGTTGAGAGCTTCAAGTTCCTTGGTGTCCGCATCACCAACAAACTAACATTGTCCAATTACACCAAGACAGTCTTGAAGATGGCATGACAAAACCTATTCCCCCTCAGGAGACTGACAAGATTTGGCATGGGTCCTCAGATCCTCAAAGGTTCTACAGCTGCACCACCGAGAGCATGGTTGCATCACCGTCTGGTATGGCAACTGCTCAGCCTCCGACCCCAAGGCACTACAGAGGGTAGTGTGTATGGCCAAGCTTCCTGCCATCCAGGAACTCTATACCAGGCGGTGTCAGAGGAAAGCCTATAAAATTGTCAGAGACTCCAGCCACCCTAGTCATAGACTTCTCTCTGCTACCACACGGCAAGCAGTACTAGGTCTAAGGCTTCTAAACAGCTTCTACCCCCAAGCCATAAGACTCCTGAACATCTAATCAAATGGCTACCCAGACTACATGAATTGCCACCTCCCCCCCTTTACGCTGCCGCTACTCTCTGTTATTATCCATGCGTAATTCACTTTAATAACTCTGTCCACATGTATATATTACCTCAATTACCTCGACTAACCGGTGCCCCCGCACATTGACTCTGTACCGGTACTGCTGCTCTTTAATTATTTGTTACTTTATTTATTTTTATTTTCTTAAAATTGCATTGTTGGTTAAGGGTTTGTAAGTAAGCATTTCACTGTGAGGTCAGAGTGAGGGATGCCACCTGATGTATTCGGCGCATGTGACAAATACAATTGGATTTGATCAGGCTTATCAGACAAACAGATTGTAATTTTGATGCACGTAGAATGGAGTCATGAGTGTGTGTGTTCCGTGGCAAATTTTCTTCACAATACCAAAAACATAGACTCATTCTGTCCAGGACAACCCATGGTATAACGCATGTCATCCTTGTATCTGTACATTAAGCATAGCAATCATAGTAAATTACATCCCACTGTCAATTCAACATCTATTCCACGTTGTTTCTGCTTAATTTCGTTGAAATGACTTGGAAAAAATGTTAATTCAACCAGTGTGTGCCCAGTGGGATAAGTTTTGAAATATGGAAAAGTGAAGTGCACATTTGGATGTGTGGTTTGCTTGTAGGACATCAAAGTGGTATTTATTATAATTAGTCTAATCTTTCAGAACACCTTGACTCCTCTCAATTTACAACATTTCCCTCACTCTGACCGCAACAAATGTGCAAAAGTTGCCCAATTAGCAGAAGGGATGGGGGCATCTTCTTGTGACACGCGGTGCTCAAGTTTCTAAGGTTTCTAAGTTTCTAAGTCAAAACCCATACAGCGATGTGAAGCGGAAACCTGAGCTCTGACGTCATGTATAGCATGTTACTGTATAGCCTCTGCGTTCCAATGCCGGCGAGCTTTACACCACCCCAGCGGACGCTTGGCATTGCGCATGGTGATCTTAGGCTTGTATGCGGCTGCTCGGCCATGGAAACCCATTTCATGAAGCTCCCGAACGAACAGTTATTGTGCTGACGTTGCTTCCAAAGGTAGTTTGTGTTGCAAACGAGGACAGACGATTTATACACACTACGTGGTTCAGCACTCGGTGGTCCCGTTCTGTGAGCTTGTGTGGCGTACCACTTCCCGGCTGAGCCGTTGTTGCTTCTAGACGTTTCCACTTCACAATAACATCACTTATAGTTGACCGGGGCAGCTCTAGCAAGGCAGAAATTTGATGAACTGACTGGTTGGAAAAGTGGCATCCTATGACGGTGCCATGTTGAAAGTCACTGAGTTCTTCAGTAAGGCCATTCTACTGCCAATGTTTGTCTATGGAGATTGCATGGCTGTGTGCTTGATTTGATAGACCTATCAGCAACAGGTGGGGCTGAAATAGCCGAATCCACTAATTTGAAGGGGTGTCCATATACTTTTGTAAAATATTAAATCAAATATTGTTGAAAAAAAATTGGGGTGCCAAAATAATATCACTCACTGTCCGGTTGTGGCCCTCAGGCCGCCTTTTGCCGACTTCTGGCTTACAGTGCACTTGTGATGGCAGAGTTTGCAAAAAAAAATGCCCAAATCATCATGATATCAATTGGCCGTTGTAGGCCTACTCTGCAGATAACATTACATTGGGACGTTTTTTTTTCTTTCAAACAGTGCATGATGACTGTATTGTGCAACGCAAAGATTCAACCAAGACATCGGACCAAACTTTTTCAATAACTGGTTTGCATACCCAGAGCAGAGCGGCACATTTTGCTGAGGGCTGATATAAATCAGGAGAGACTGACTGCATCACTTCTTCTTTTTATAAGAAACATCAATGTGTTGAGAATCCCAACTTGTTTGCATAGTCAACTTACACACAGCTCTGACACACACACTTATCCCACCAGACATGCCACCAAGGGTCATTTCACAGTCCCCAAATCCAGAACAATTTCAAAAAAGCGTACAGTATTATATAGAGCACTAATTGCATGGAACTTCCCTCCATCTCATATTTCTCAAATAAACAGCAAACCTGGTTTAAAGAAAACAGATAAAGCAACACCTCGCGGCCCAACGCCTCTCCCCTATTTGACCTAGATAGTTTGTGTGTATGCATTGATATGTAGGCTACATGTGCCTTTCATTTTTTTCAAATGTATTTCTGTTCTTGTCTATCGATGTTCTGTATTATGTCATTCTGTATTTTGTTTCTTGTTTAAGGTGGACCACAGGAAGAGTAGCTGCTGCTTTTGCAACAGCTAATGGGGACCCTAATAAAATACCAAAATACCAAATACCCATTGCTGCCTTAGTTAGCATTAACTGGTTGATTTCATAAGCTGAAATGTCTTTCCTACACCTACTCTACTGGCTACCGATGTCGTTCTTTAAGATGCTACAACCTAACCTAATTGTTTTAATCTACATACAATATCCCATAATGAGAAAGAAAAAACAGGTTTGATTTTTTTTGCTAATTTATAATAAAAATAATAAAAACTAACACATTTGCATAAGTATTCAGACCCTTTACTCAGTACTTTGATGAAGCAACTTTTGGCAGCGATTACAGCCTTGATTCTTCTTGGGTATGACACTTCAAACTTGGCAAACCTGTATTTGGGGAGTTTCTCCCATTATTCTCTGCAGATCCTCTCAAGCTCTGTCAGGTTGGATCGGGAGCGTCGTTGCACAGCTATTTTCAGGTCTCTCCATCTCTCTATTACTTTGCTCTGTTCATCTTTCCCTCGATCCTGTGCCTTTTACTGAAGAGTGGCTTCTGTCTGGCCACTCTACCATAAAGGCCTGATTGGTGGAGTGCTGCAGAAATGGTTGTCCTTCTGAAAGGTTCTCCCATCTCCACAGAGGGACTATGGAGCATTGTCAGAGTGACCATCGGGTTCTTGGTCACCTCCCTGACAAAGGCCCTTCTCCCCCAATTGCTCAGTTTGACACTGATTGCTCAGTTTGACTTCTAGCTAGGTGGCTAATGTTAGCTGGCTTGCTAACATTTGCTAGGCTAGAGGTTAGGGTTAAAAGTTAAGGAGTAAGGTTAAAGGGTTAAGGTTAGGGTTAGGGGAAGGTTTGGCTAAAATGATTCAGGTTAGGGTTAGGTGAAGAGTTAGTATAAATGGTTAGGGTTAGGGAAGGGTTTGCTAACATACTAAGTAGTTGCAAAGTAGCTAAAAAGTAGTAAGTAATTGAAAAGTTGCTCATTAGGTAAAATGCTAAAGTTGTCCGTGATGAGATTCAAACTCGCAACCTTTTGGTTGCTAGACGTTCACATTATACGCCCCCCCACCCATCTACCCCGAACAACCACCCTCCTTTCGTTTTTGCCTTAAGTAACCATCTGTTTTATGTAACCATACCAAACGGATAATATCAACCTAAATGGAGTGCCTCGGATTTACGTACAGAATAATACTGAACGCTGTAAGACCAGGTTGCACAACCAGTTGAGAACGGCCCTCTGCTGCTACTTGACCCTAAAACTAGGCTACGTGCTTTGCAATGTGTTGGCTACTTTGTGCATGAGTTCTCTATTGTACTACATAATTGATGCAGCGTACTGTATACATCCGCTACACTACTTTGATATGCATCAGTGAGGATTAAGAAGTGAGTATACACAATACCCACTGAAAAACAAAGTGTGTATGTGGCTTATTCCTGCGTATAGCCCCCACTACACCACTGAGACCAACTTTCCTACTGCATTAAAGGGGTGATATAGGGTTAGTATATATATATATATATATATATATATATATATTATTTTTTTTTAAAGTTTTAAGTGGAGTGACCACTGAATCCCAAATTACCCCCTTAATCGCAAGAGGGATGAAGAAATAAATCCAAAAGCTAAATTATGCCTGATTGGACAACTGAATGGGATTTTCTTTATTACTGTGTGGGTGGAGCAAATATAAGAAACAACAAATACTAATGTATCTATAATCTAACATAGTTAATTAAGACAGAATAACTAGGGCCCAGAGATTTTCCTGAACACTTCACCTATTATACCCTAGGGTCTGGTTTAAACACACACACACACACAATCAGGAAAAACTCTTGTCCCTAAACTAACATTAGCATGCTTAATGACATTTTGCCTGATTTGACTGGGGAAGTGTCCAACTGCAACTCCACAGCATTATGTTCAAAACCTGAGAATCTAGCCTGTCGTGATATGCAGTACCCCGCTCTAAGTCGCATTCATCATCTCAGCTTTATTAGATATCATTCAGTGCCTCTGCAATACCATGGGAAAAGACAGAAAGGATTTACCAACTAATGCTATTTGGCCTAGATTTTAATCTGTTCCATATGTGGCATGAGTCTAATACATTAAAGATGACTGGGGTCGAGTCCCAAATGGCACCCTATTCCTTAAATGGCAGACTACTTTTGACCAGAGCCCTATGGAATAGGGTGCGATTTGAGACTCGGCCTGGGAGAGAACCGGCCCGTTACAGATTTAATAGGAGGTCTAAGGGCAAGAGCATTCATTACTGTGATGTTATGCTAATGTGACTATAATGACTCTTCTTAAATGACCTCCGTGCTACTCAGCGGCGGAAAGCGTTCCATTACTCGGCCTCAATTCAATGCAACATCATATTCTGTACTCCTCCATACTGTATGTGATTGAATGATCTGGGCTCTGTATGATTACATTACAGAATAATCAGCAGTGCTGTACATTTTCATATAGATCACTTTTGAATGACTCCGAGTGGCTCAAACCCTGTTTCTGGCGAACTACCCTCCTGTAGGTTTTTGTTTCAACCCCAGTTGTAACTAACCTGATTCATCTTATCAACCAGCTAATTATTCGAATCAGGTGTGTGAGATTCGGGTTGGAGCGAAAACCTTCAGGACGGTAACACTCCAGGACGAGGGTCGGAGAGCAATGCGGTAGAATAATCAATGTACAGCGTCCATATTATGACAGCCTCAGCAGGAGTTCTCAATATGGACAGCGTACCAAAGTATTCCATGGAACATTGTGTTTGACCTCTCTACGCCTGACCTCTCCACAGACTGAGAACAATGGGGTGACGGAGGTGTGGAACAAGACCGGGAACCAGGGGGAGGAGTGGAACCGGGCGGAGGTTCCCCTGCGGAAGTTGAGGAACTTTGAAGTGGTCTTCGAGGGGATACGCTCCAGAGACGTGAGCGGAGGGGCTGCGCTGGATGACCTCCAGTTCACAGACTGTGACCCCAGTAAGTGAGCCATGCATCCACAACGTGAACGTTTTCTGTACAACAGGTTCTACGGTGTCCATATTAGGACACAGCCTCAGTCTCATCAGGACTTCTATCACACCTTTATACATCTCTGTCTTATATGTCAATACACACATGTCAGGTGTGTACTGTCTTTCTCGGGAATCTCCTATCAGGATTGGATTTGTTACTCCTTGTACTAGGAGTTACTCCTAGAGATACTCTTGGTACTGACACAGTTCTGCAATGCACAGTGTAACTTTCTCTTGGAACGGCTCGCTCTAGTCTTGTCTTTGAAGATGTTCCGGACACAGAACATGACTTTAAAAACCATTCTCCCTCGAATCAGGGATTAAAATGTACAAGTTAATTAGAAGTGAACAGAAGTTCATTGGCTAGTTCCTACGAAGCCCCCGGGATCCTCTGACAATATGGAAATAAATATACAATTCCCTGGCATGAAAATAAATTGAATTAGTTTTAAGTCATGTCAGATCCCATGCCTTGAAATTGGAGTTGAACCCATTGGAATCTGTAGAGAAAAGCAACAAAAGGCCAGACTAGCACCTGAGGCTAGACTCACTTTTAATAATGTGGATAAAGGACATTCAAGTAGTCCAGCAGCATCTAAATGCGCATCGCTCTTCAAATCAAATCAAGATGTATTGGAAAGCGTACACATACAGTATTTGCAGGTGTTATGGCAGGTGTAGCAAAATGCTTATGTTACTAGCTCCAACAGTGCAGTAGAATGTCTTGCAAATACAATACAAATCCACAAATAAAAATAAAAAATCTAAACAAGAAATCAAGAAATAACTATCTAGGTAGATTCACTATAAATACAGAAGTATGTGGACACCCCTTCAAATTAGGAGATTCGGCTATTTCAGCCACACCCATTGCTGATGGGTGTATAAAATCAAGCACACAGCCATGCAATCTCCACAGACAAACATTGGCAGTAAAATGGCCTTACTGAAGAGCTCATTTCAACGTGGCACCGTCATAGGATGCCACCTTCCCAACAAGTCAGTTCATCAAATATCTGCCCTGATAGAGCTGCCCTGGTCAACTGTAAGTGCTGTTATTGTGAATTAGAAACGTCTCGGAGCAACAACGGCCCAGCTGCAAAGTGTTCGGCCACACAAGCTCAGAGAACGGCACTGCCGAGTGCTGAAGCGCGTAAAAATTGCCTGTCATCAGAAGAACTGTTTGTCAGGGAGCTTCATGAAATGTGTTTCCATGGCCCGAGCAGCTGCACACAAGCCTAAGATCACCAGGCGTAATGCCAAGCATTGGCTGGAGTGGTGTAAAGCTTGCCACAATTGGACTCTGGAGCAGTGAAAACGCATTCTCTGGAGTGATGATTCACACTTAACCATCTAGTAATCCGACGGACGAATCTGGGTTTAACGAATGCCAGGAGAATGCTCAAATGTGTAGTGCCAACACTAAAGTGTGGTGGAGGAGGAATAATGGTCTGGGGCTGTTTTCATGGTTCGGGCTAGGCCCCTTAGTTCCAGCGAAGGGAAATCTTAACGATACATCATGCAATGACATTCTAGACAATTCTGTGCTTCCAACTTTGTGGCAACAGTTTGGGGAAGGCCCTTTCCTGTTTCAGCATGACAATGCCTCCATGCGCAAAGCGAGGTCCATACAGAAATGGTTTGTCGCGATCGGTGTGGAAGAACTTGACTGGCCTGCCCAGAGCCCTGACCTCAATTCGATTGAAGAACTTTGAGATGAATTGGAATGCCGACTGCGAGCCTAATCGCCCAACATCAGTGCCTGATCTCACTAATGCTCTTGTGGCTGAAAGAAAGCAAGTCCCCACAGCAATGTTCCAACATCTAGTAGAAAGCCTTCCCAGAAGAGTGGAGGCTGTTATAGCAGCAAAGGAGGGACCAACTCCAAATTAATGCCCATGATTTTGGAATGAGATGCCCAATGAGCAGGTATCCACATACTTTTGTGGGAACCTTTTTATTTTATTTTATTTATTTTATTTAACCTTTATTTAACTAGGCAAGTCAGTTAAGAACAAATTCTTATTTACAATGACAGCCTACCCCGGCCGGATGTGATGCAGCCTGGATTTGAACCAGTTACTGCAGTGTCTTAGACCGCTGCACCACTCAGGAGCCCACCTGCATACAGGTGTCCACATACCTTTGGTAATTTAGTGTACATAAAAAAATGGGCATGGTGCATTCAAATTGCCCAATGCAAAACGCATATGTGTTCGTTGTCTATAGCTTATACCTACCCATACCATAACCCCACCTCCACCATGGGCGTGAATTTACAACATTAACATCACCAAACCGCTTGGCCTCCCAATGTCATACACATGGTCTGCGGTTGTGAGGCCGGTTGGACGTACATGCAATTCTCTGGCAACAGCTCTGGTGGACATTCCTGCAGTTAGCATTCCAATTGCACGCTGCCTCAAAATTTGAGACATCTGTGGCGTTGTGTTACCAAACTGTACATTTTAGTGACCTTTTATTGTCCCAAACACAAGGTGCACCTGTGTAATGATCAGGCTGTTTAATCAGCTTCTTGACACTCCACACCTGTTAGGTGGTTGGATGATCTTGGCAATGGAGGAATTTGACAGTTTGACACACTCAACACACCAGCTGCTATGTGAGGAATATAAGCCACCTGCTTGAATCTGTAACACCCCCCACCACCAGACACATCATCAAAACCAACAACAAAACAGCTTCATTTTATCAGATTAAATCTGTTATTTAGTAGTAATGATATGGGAAAAAGATAAGTGTAGTAGTATAACCAAGAGAATCATGTAGAAGCATAACCAAGATAATCATGTAGTAGTATAACCAATAGGATAGTCTAGTAGTATAACCAATAGGATAGTGTAGTAGTATAACCAATAGGATAGTGTAGTAGTATAACCAATAGGATAGTGTAGTAGTATAACCAGTAGGATAGTGTAGTAGTATAACCAGTAGGATAGTGTAGTAGTATAACCAATAGGATAGTGTGGTAGTATAACCAATAGGATAGTGTGGTAGTATAACCAATAGGATAGTGTAGTAGTATAACCAATAGGATCGTGTAGTAGTATAACCAAGAGAATAGTGTAACCAAGAGAATAATGTAGCAGTATATTCAAGTAGGTCTTTCCCCATTTCAGCTTGCCTCCATTTGGTTCCTACTGAATACAACCCTGTTGTATTTTAGTATAAAGCCATTGCTTTTTATTAGGAGGCTCTGCTACAGACAGGTATTCCACATTAGTACAACTTTACATTAAGCAGGGGCTGACAGAGGGCCTTGCAATGTGTGGCAACTGTCCAGACCCCTGCAATGCTCCCTCCAACACACAGACACACACACTTTCATCAAACAAGCTTTATTAACCCAAACCCAGTCTGCTCTCAAATTGCTCATACTCTCATTTTTCAGGTTCGATAGACATGAAATTAAAATGGTCAGGTTTGTCTTTGCTTGTCAACGTGCAAAAGGGTTTTTCCTTGTTTCTGTAGCCTTGATGGAGGTGCCTTCAGAAAGAGGTGCCTTCAGAAGGAGGTGCCTTCAGAAAGTATTCACACTCACACTTTTCACTCACACTTTTTCCGCATTTTGTTGTGTTACAAATTGCGCTTAAAATTGATCTATTTTTTTTTTATCTACACAGAATACTCTGTAACGTCAAAGTGGAAAAACATATTATATATTTTTTAAAGATTGATGAAAAATAACACACTAATATTGATTCGATATATATTCAACCTCTTGAGTCAAAACATGTTAGAATCACCTTTGGCAGCGATTACAGCTGTGAGTCTGTTGGGATAAATCTCTAAGAGTTTTGCACACCTGGATTGTACAATAATTGCCTATTTATTATTTTTTAAACTCTTTAAGCTCTGTCAAGTTGGTTGTTGACCATTGCTAGACAACCATTTTCAATACCTCCCATAGATTTTCAAGTCGATCTAAGTCAAAACTGTAACTAGGCCACTCGGGAACATTCAACGTTGTCTTGGTAAGCAACTCAAGTGTATATTTGGACTTGTGTTTTAGGTTATTGTCCTGCTGAAAGGTGAATTTGTCTCCCAGTGTCTATTGGAAAGCAAACAAAACCAGGTTGTCCTCTAGGATTTTGCCTGTACTTCGCTCTATTGTTTATTTTTATCCTAAAAAACTCCCTAGTCCTTGCCGATGACAAGCATACCCATAACATGATTTAGACACCACCAGGAGTATTACTTTCGTGCCTTAATGCAAACAGAAGTTATTTTTATTCTGAATACACTTTCTTCTTTTCACTCTGTAATTTACAGTGCCATCAGAAAGTATTCATACCCTTGACTTATTCCACATTTTGTTGTGTTTCAGCCTTAGTTCAAAATGAATAAAAAATACAATAATTCACACCCATCAACACACAATACCCCGTAATGACAAAGTACTTTTTTGTTGTTGAAATCTTTGCAAATGTATTGAAATCTAAATTACGGAAATATCTCATTTACAAAGATATTCACACCCCTGAGTCAAAACATTGTACTAGCACCTTTGGCATACACACACCTCTGATCCACCTGATCCCGGTCTCTCGTGTTCTGTACTTCCTCTTCTCAAACAAGTGGCTGAGCTGCAGGAGGATGCTTTGACTGTGGTCCTAGTTTGTTGTTGTGTAACCGGTCCTGAACACAGAGGTGTGTGCTTTCCTCTGTTAGGCTTCCTGACTGCTCAAATTCTCTTGCACACACCTTGAGAACACGTCATCCAGAGCTTCACCTCATCTCAGCACACACTCTCTGATTCTTATTCAATCTTTTGATCCACTGTGGTTCGTTCAGCTTGGTAGTTGGCTCACAGCAGAAACAGCCTCTAACAGAGGAAACAGCAAAGGCTGTCTTGTTATGGTGAAAGACATCCGTGTATGTTTTGAACATGTGCAAGCGTGTTTGTGTGTCTGTGTGTGGTCCAGGTGCAATGGTGCCAGCGTCATGTCCGGCGGTCACAGACTTTGTGTGCCAGAGCGGTGACTGCATCGAGTCCCACCTGGTGTGTGACAGCAAGGCCGACTGTGCAGACGAGTCGGATGAGGTAGACTGTGGTGAGTAGAGCTAGCTCTGGTCCAGGGAGTTACGTGCGGCTTGCTGATGGCTCAGAGTCAGCAAGCCGCAGGTAACGCCCTGGACCAGAACTAGGGAGTACCGAACTATATAATAGAGAGCTATTAAGGAGTCATCTGCAACTTTGCTATTTCTTTGCCCTCTCTGTCTTTCTCACTCTCTTGCTCTTCCTCCCTCTTCCCAATCTCTCTCTCGCTCCCAGGCTACATTGTAGGCCTACCAGGTGCCTGTAACTTTGACATGCCAAAGGATATGTGGGAGGAGACCTGCCAGCTGACTCAGGACCCTGATGATGACCTTGACTGGAGGATTGGTCAGAGGAGAGACACCCCAGGAACTGGACCCCCCTTTGACCACAGCCCTGGTCAGTACTGCCCTCCTTGGACATTGAGATTTTACTGACCACGCTCTAAAAAAAAGCTGGGTTAAAATTTGGTAACCCAGCGCTGGGTCAATTTTGGACAGAACACACGCTGGGTTATTTTGACCCAGCCAGTTGGGTTCGTGAATAACACAACATGTTGGGTTGTTGGGATTACCCAAACATGGGTCTTTTTAATGCAATGTTATTTACAGGAGGCATGGCTTATTAGGGGTGTGGCTTTCAGATAGTTATTTTTTGCTACCCGTGAGAGTAAATGTCATTCTTGATCATCACGTTAAGTTGGTACAACCCACGTTAAGTTGAACAACCCAACATTTCTATTTTTAAAGAAAACAACCCAACTAATGTCCCCAATGCATGCAACCCAGCATTTGTTCTGAGTGCACATGGTCTGAACAGGTAGAATAGCATATAACTTGAGTTGTTCCGGAACAAATGACCTGAAGAGGACAAATAGGCTGTAAGTAACAGATCACATGTCCAGGGAAAACTCTGGGTGCATTTGGGACGCTACAGTAGTGGGATGCGTCCCAAATGCATCCCACCCTATTCCATATACAGTGCTCTACTTTTGACCAGGACCCTATTTTCCCTGGTCCAAGTAGTGCACTACAAAAGGGAACAGGGTGCTATTTGGGACACAGCCATGGAGTATCATTCTGCCTGTGTGCCTGAGTTCAGGGAGTCCATTACTTATTAGTTCTGTATACCACACAGAATGCAATCTTCTGTGGCTGGTTTAAAGACGCTCCCAAAGCATTGGAGCAAATTGACAATGTTCCTGTGGCAATGAGAGGATTTCCGCACAGGAAATTCAGGCATTCTTCCGTTTATTAGGAATCTAAAGGGGTATTTACTGCTGTTGGGATTGTGTACCATTAAAAAAAACACGGTTGCCCAGGCTAGTGTTAGCCTGGACACACACCAAGTACAAAGCTGGCCTTTACACCATCCAATGATGCATTACATCACAACAAGTCGACCCATGAACTTTACAAGGACAATCGTTGTTATAGTGGAACACATTCATCCAGAATGTAGAGAATATTGTGTCCACAAACTATTCCCTTAGGGCTCTGGTCCAAGGTAGTGCACTATATAGGGACTAGTGTATGGACACAAAATGCTATACCTTCTGGATGAATGTGTCCACTATAACAACGATTGTAGGTTGCCGTTTGGGACGTAGCTCGTAGTGACTGGCCACCCAACTCATAGATCGTGGAGATGAATGTGGACACCAGGCTCTGTGGCACAGGCTGACCTTATGATCTCACTGGGGAAGCCAGATCAATGGGCCTAGCCCGCCGTATCACATACACACAGTCAGGCAACACACACGCGCGCATGCACACACACACATGCACGCACGCACACACACACAAACACTGCTTAGATAGTCAATAAAGAAAAGAGAGAATACAGAACATCACACAAATGTGGTGGAACTCTCTTACTTCCACCATCAGAATGGTAGGGGTGGAGAGGACATGCATCCTCTAGTCATGCATTAGCTGATTTACCGTTGCATTTAAAAGCTGATTAAAAGTTTAGAAGACAATAAAAACCAGCACACAGCTCTTTCCTAGAATGAAAGAGACAGAAATGAGGAATAAAGAACTTTGAAGATTCTAGAAGATTCTCCAGGGAAATACAGAATTTTGGGTGGGAATATTGTGGTGTGGGACTCACCACGCATTGAGACGACCCCAAATCCCCTCTAGCTCATGTGGAAAACTCCTACTTAGTTCTGGCGTCGCCTCAGTGGCCTCTCAGTCTCAGTCTAAGAGACTAAATAGAAGCAGATCAGAAGAATCCTCTCAGCACAGCATGTCTGCAGGAAACAGGCTTTTAGACAGTAACACCGTCTTCACAAAATGTTCTTTGACTTCCAGTTATTTTGGGTGGTCCGATACTGTTCACATTTAGGGCAGAGAGTTGTCATATGACCTTATCAGGAAATATTCTGGGTCTAAGTTTGAACCTGTAAGCATAGCTAGTCTCCAACACATTCGATTTGACTCACTACTTGGAGAAATGACTAGAGATGTATGCGGTTGCATATTTCTCTCCATGATCCACAGGTGGAGAAGGGAAGTTTCTATATGTGCACTCTGCCACAGAGAGAGAAGGTGACATCGCCAAGGTTACGACGCGGAACCCATTCCCGGCCAGTATTGGCCTATGTCACCTACGATTCTGGTTCTACATGCATGGATCAGACAGGATGGGGACGTTAAAGGTAGGAGGAAAGCTTATAAAGGTAGTTCAGTATTTTACATAGATGGTTCCCCCATAACTTCCTTTGTTCTGTAGCTAGCTGTTTTAGGAAAACCGAACCATGGACTACCAATTCTCCTTGCCTAAAGACTCCTTTCAGGCTGAAGAACCATCAAACATTAAGTAGTAATCAATTTCCCCTTTAAGTCATGCCCTAATAAATACTTTTGTTGTAATGTTTGTTCTGTCTTTTCCACTGCATAAAACTGAAGTTTGTTGCAATATGAGTTTAATCCATAGAACAAATATTACATCAAATATGATGGTTAAACTCAAATATACTAATTGATTAAAAAAATATATATGTATTTGGATTTTTTTTATTTAAATTGTATTATTTTTTCTAAAATATATAATAAATAGGACTGGTGGTGTGATGTCACACATGCAGCAAACAAACATATGTTGAAATTACAACCAACTAATTTTAACGGAAAAAATGAAAGAGGCAAGTGGAACGGGGAGAAAGTAAGGAACTTGTCTGCCGGCCCTGCATTAAAGACCAAAATTGGTTAAAGAAAATTGTGATGAATAAAAAAAAGTATACCAGATGAATTTAAGGACCAAAAAATTGACAGCTGTGCCATATAGATTACAAAATAGTTGGGAAGAGATTTTCAATGTACCGATTCAATGGCACATGGTTTATAAACTGATACACAAAACGATGCAGGTTTCAAAACATATTCTTGCAACCAATGGACTGTTATCTATACGTAGATAGATAGACGGACGGACAAACTGACTGATAGGGGAAACAACCATCCCAGCTCTGCAGATTTAGCCGCAAAAGAGACAGCATCATTAGATCATTTGTTTTGGTACAGTCCATATGTAGCTTGAAGAATTGCAACATTTACCTGGAGCTAACTTTGCAAATAGCACTGCTGGGTTATTTAAAAAGTCATAGTCAATCGATCAATAATATAATAACGCCCTGAGCAAATATGTTTATCTTTAATTTACAGTCTGTAGAAACTATGAAAATGGTTCAAAACTTTTGAAAACATCACAGCGCAGTTGAAATATATGGCAAATACAGTGCATTCAGAAAGTATTCAGACCCTTTGCCTTTTTGCACATGTTGTTACCTTACAGCCTTATTCTAAAATTGACCGTTTTTTTCCCTCATCAATCTACACCACAATGCCCCATAATTACAAAGTAAAAACAGGTTTATAGAAATCAAATTCACATTCACGCATTCAGACCCTTTACTCAAAACTTTGTTGAAGCGCCTTTGGCAGCGATTAGAGCCTCGAGTCTTCTTGGGTATGATGCTACAAGCTTGGCACACCTGTATTTGGGGAGTTTCTCCCATTCTTCTCTGCAGATTCTCTCAAGCTCTGTCAGTTTGGATGGGGAGAGTTGCTGCACACCTATTTTCAGGTCTCTCCAGAGATGTTCGATCGGGTTCAAGTCCGGGCTCTGGCTTGGCCACTCACCAAACATTCAGAGACTTGTCCTGAAGCCACTCTTGCGTTGTCTTGGCAGTGTGCTTAGGGTTGCTGTCCTATTGGAAGGTGAACTTTCACTTCAGTCTTGAGTTCCTGAGCACTCTGGAGAAGGTTTTCATCAAGGATCTCTCTGTACTTTGCTCTGTTCATCTTTTCCTCTGGCCTGACTAGTCTCCCAGTCCCTGCCGCTGAAAAACATCCCCACAGAATGATGCTGCCACCACCATGCTTCACCGTAGGGATGGTGCCAGGTTTCCTCCACACGTAATGCTTGGCATTCAGGTCAAAGAGTTCAATCTTGGTTTCATCAGACCAGAGAATCTTGTTTCTCATGATCTTATGAGTCCTTTAGGTGCCTTTTGGCAAACTCCAAGTGGGCTGTCATGTGCCTTTTACTAAAGAGTGGCTTCCGTCTGGCTGCTGTACCATAAAGGCCTGATTGGTGAAGTGCTGCAGAGATGGTTGTCCTTCTGGAAAGTTCTCCACAGAGGAACACTGGACCTCTGTCAGAGTGACCATCGGGTTCTTGTTCACCTCCCTGACCGAGGCCCTTCTCCCCCGAATGCTCAGTTTGGCTGGGCGGCCAGCTCTAGGAAGAGTCTTGGTGGATCCAAACTTCTTCCATTTAAAAATGATGGAGGCCACTGTGTTCTTGGGGACCTTCAATGTTGCAGACATTTTTTGGTACCCTTCCCCAGATCTGTGCCTCGACACAATCCTATCTTGGAGCTCTACAGACAATTCCTTTGACCTCATAGCTTGGTTTTTGCTCTGACATGCACTGTCCTTTTGTCTGATGAGTCCAAATTTGAGATTTTTGGTTCCAACCACTGTGTCTTTGTGAGACACAGAGTAGGTGAATGGATGATTTCCATATGTGTAGTTCCCACCGTGAAGCATGGAGGAGGTGTGATGGTGTGGGGGTGCTTTGCTGTTGACACTGTCTGTGATTTATTTAGAATTCAAGGCACACTTAACCAGCATGGCTACAACAGCATTCTGCAGCGATTTGCCATCTGGTTTGCGCTTAGTGGGACTATCATTTGTTTTTCAACAGGACAATGACCCAACACACCTCCAGGCTGTGTAAGGGCTATTTGACCAAGAAGTAGAGTGATGAAGTGTTGCATCAGATGACCTGGCCTCCACAATCACCCGACCTCAACCCATTTGAGATGGTTTGGGATGAGTTGGACTGCAGAGTGAAGGAAAAGCAGCCAGCAAGTGCTCAGTATATGTAGGAACTCCTTCAAGACTGTTGGAAAAGCGTTCCAGGTGAAGCTGGTTGAGAGAAGGCCAGGAGTGCGCAAAGCTGTCATCAAGGCAAAGGCTAGCTACTTTGAAGAATCTAAAACCTAAAATATATTTTGATTTGTTTAACACTTTTTTGTTTACTACATTATTTCATATGTGTTATTTCATAGTTTTGATGTCTTCACTATTATTCTACAATATGAAAATAGTAAAAATAAAGAAAAAACCTTTCAATGAGTAGGTGTTTCCAAACCTTTGACTGGTACTGTAAATATTTACAAAAAAATAAATAACTTAACTGTAGTCATGGATCCCTGTCCTCCACACTCTGTGGTTGTTACAGTAAGTGTGTGTGTCCCTTGTTAAGCCACAGCTAAGTGACATTTATAGTGCTGCAATCTCACTGGCGTGTCACTCAGGTCTACACTGTCGGCTCAAGCGGAACTCGCCTGTTAATGTGGGCCGCCAGTGGTAACCATGGCGACCGGTGGTCCTACGCAAGTGTGATCCTGTCCAACACAACCCCCTTCAGAGTGACCTTCCAGGCAGAAGTGGGGGGTGACGTGTGGACGGACATCGCCCTGGATGACATCTCCTTTACCACTCAGTGTGTGGTGGGAGGTAAGAGTTCTCTTCTCTTTGTCATGTTCTCTCGCTCTCCCTTGCCCATTTCACTCCTCGATTATATTTTCTCTCTCCCTCTCTTCCATTCTCTCCTCCTCCCTCTGCTCCTTTCCTTTACCCGACTTGACACCCTACATTCCTGCCATTTCCTCTGACGTGCACATCGCTCTCTCTTCTTCCCTCCCTCCCTCCCTCCCTCCCTCCCTCCCTCCCTCCCTCCCTCCCTCCCTCCCTCCCTCCCTCCCTCCCTCCCTCCCTCCCTCCCAATAAACGGGTTCCATTGTGCCAGGGGGAGAGTAGAGTAGTGTAGTGAACTAATGAAGCCTGTTGTTCTGCGGGCCTGTATAAATTCACTGTGGAGTCTAGGTTTGCCGCTGGGGGAGAGGAGAGAGCAATGGGGGAGAAAAACAATTACATTTGTATTGTGTTGTCTTCACACACCCCTCCCTCCCCTTCCCTCCTCTAGCTACTGTAGCTTACTCCGCTTCCTCTCCTCAGCTGTATACTGTCTCCTCTCACATGGGATGCGGCTGAAATGGCACCCCTTTTTGGGCACTACTTTTGACCAAAGCCCTACATGCCCTAGGGGTAATAAGGTACCATTTGAGACACAGACTAAGGAGGATCATAGAGAACATTTAGCATTGTTGCGTTTGTTCATGTGTAATAGCTGGACCATTAAAGACGACATCAACTCCCATGTGTGTTTTCCCACAGGTCCTGTGACTCCAGAGCCTCTGACCTGCGGCGCGGGTCAGTTCCAGTGTGCCCACTCCTTCCAGTGTGTCCCTCTGTCCTGGAGGTGTGATGGGGAGGACTGTGCTGACCAGTCAGATGAGGAGCAGTGTCCCAGCCTTGTCCCAGGCACCCTGCCCCCCCAGGACCACTGTCCACACCCTGACCAGTACCAGTGTTTAAACAACACCTGTCTCCCCTCCCTACTACGATGCGATGGAGTCTCTGACTGCCCCTACGGAGAGGATGAATACAGCTGCCGTAAGGGTCCTTGACTGTGTGTGTGTGTGTGTGTGTGTGTGTGTGTGTGTGTGTGTGTGTGTGTGTGTGTGTGTGTGTGTGTGTGTGTGTGTGTGTGTGTGTGTGTGTGTAGGTGTGTGTGGGTGGGGATTATGTGTGTGTGTGTGCGCTCACATGTGTGTAATTACATAAGAAAAATACAGTGTCAGACCATGCCATTTACAGTTAGAATCCGTAAGTGTTTTCACAGCCTTGCCTTCATACTCAGTTGTACATGATCATGGATGATGAAATCTTTTCATTTAAACCTGTGTGAGGGCTCCTCTTCTCTTAGCACTATTGTGTTAAATAATACATTGAAAGTGATTGAAAGCAGAGCTGACTTTCTCTATCTCTCGCTCCTCTATCTCCCTCTTCCTCCCCAGCTCTCCAGCAGTGTGCGCTGGGGTCTCTGGTGTGTGAGAGTTCGTCCAGTTGTGTCCCGCTCCAGAAGCGTTGTGACCAGATCGTTGACTGTCTACCCTTTGACTCTGACGAGTCCAGCTGCCATGGTAACTGCTTCTACTATACTTTGTCCTCTCTGTCTATCACACTCTCTCGCTCTCACACCTTCTCTCTCTCACACCCTCTCTCTCTCTCACACTCTCTCTCTCTTTCTCTCACACCCTCTCTCTCTTTGTCTCTCTCTCTCACACCCTCTATGTCTCCCTCTCTCTCTTTGTCTCTCTCTCACACCCATACTCTAGCTTCGTCTTTCCTCCAACTGGACGTCTCAGCTTGGACCGTTTCCTCCAATATGTTTGAATTGCAGTACTTGAACGGTCTTTCATATTGTCTTGGAGAGGGGGGGGGGGGGGTTCCAGTAACTTTACTAAAATTCCCAGGTTTTCTCAAATTGAAAATTCCCAGATTTAGGAAATCCTCCAACTAGGATTTCTGTAAACCCTGGGAATTTTGAGAAAGTTACCGGAGTCTCCTGGCTCCCACTGTAAAGGTCCATCTTTGCATTTCCAATGTATTATTATTTTCCCATCTTCACTCTGTTCCATTTGTGGCTGTCAAATGTGCCAACTTTGGCAGTAATGACATTCTCAACTACAGCAATTCTGCCTTCAAAGCACACCTCATAGGTCATTCTGTGCAGTGCCAAAACCACTCTTCAAAACCTCAGCTTTTCTGTTGCCTTCGAGAAATGAAACCAAACGGAACCGCCCATTTGGCTGGAATCCGCCTGAAATGCAGCCCTGGAGTTACACGATTGGGGATTGGACAAATCGCTCCATACAGTGATTGGAGGATTAAGTGGATTCAGGTCTGAGATATCATTTCCAAAACCTTGAACAATCCAGATAAGCAATGCTGTTGAGACGAAAGTGAGGAGAGAGACACAGAGAGAGAGAGAGAGAGGAGAGCATCGCTTCAGGGAGAAAAAAAACATGCATTTCACAAGTGAACTCGAGAAGTGTTCCAATAACACGTTTCCATATGTGAAATCATGTGTTGTTCCTGTAAGGGAAGAGAGAGAGACAAATGTAGCGACAAAAGCAGTGGTGAAGGAAGAGAGGTCCAGGAGAAACCTGTAACATGTTGACACTCTCACTAAAGAGGTTTTTCAGAAAATACATTTTCAGAGGTTTTTCCACTTTGCTCTCCGGAGGCAATTCCCTGTCTCTCTGCCAGGCATGTCGTGGTGTCAGAGAAACATTGTGGATGCGTGGATCATATTTCCCATTTCCTAGGTGTGGACATGATTAACAGGTGGTGTCAAGAGAAGGAGAGAAGGGGGGCTGAGAGGAGATTGGTAGAATCGTTTACACCAAAAGAGCTGGGGTGCATCCCAAATGGCACCCTAATGTAGTGCACTATGTTGACCAGGGCCCCATCAAAAGAAGTGCACTACAAAGGGAATGGGGTGTGATTTGGGACGTTGCCCTGGTCTCAACTGGCTCTGTACGATGAGAGAGGGGTGTTGTTGAAACACATGTTTGGCCTCGTTGCAGAATGCCCTCCGAGATACTGTCTGCATCACGGAGAGTGCCATGTGGAGAGGCATGGGCCAATGTGCATGTGAGTATGAGTACTGCAAACATGCATTCACATGGACACACGCACACATGCACACAATCACAACACACAAACCCCCCTGCCATACATATGATATACATTGAATGCTATCTATTTATATTTCCTCTTCCGATCCCTTCTCGCTACAGATTCTCTCTCTCTCTCTCTCTCTCTCTCTCTCTCTCTCTCTCTCTCTCTCTCTCTCTCTCTCTCTCTCTCTCTCTCTCTCTCTCTCTCTCTCTCTCTCTCTCTCTCTCTCTCTCTCTCTCTCTCTCTCTCTCTCTCTCTCTCTCTATCGCTCTCTCTCTCTCTCTCTCTCTCTCTCTCTCTCTCTAGCTCTCTCTCTCTCTCTAGCTCTCTCTCTCTAGCTCTCTCTCTCTCTAGCTCTCTCTCTCTCTCTCTAGCTCTCTCTAGCTCTCTCTCTCTCTCTCTCTAGCTCTCTCTCTCTCTAGCTCTCTCTCTATCGCTCTCTCTCTCGCTCTCTTTCTCTATCGCTCTCTCTCTAGCTCTCTCTCTCTCTCTCTAGCTCTCTCTAGCTCTCTCTCTAGCTCTCTCTCTAGCTCTCTCTCTCTCACTAGCTCTCTCTCTCTCTCTAGCTCTCTCTCTCACTAGCTCTCTCTCTCTCTAGCTCTCTCTCTCTCTAGCTCTCTCTCTCTCTAGCTCTCTCTATCTCTCTCTCTCTCTATCGCTCTCTCTCTCTATCGCTCTCTCTCTCTCACTAGCTCTCTCTCTCTCTCTAGCTCTCTCTCACTAGCTCTCTCTCTCTCTCTCTAGCTCTCTCTATCTCTAGCTCTCTCTCTCTCTCTCTAGCTCTCTCTATCTCTAGCTCTCTCTCTCTCACTAGCTCTCTCTCTCTCTCTAGCTCTCTCTCTCTCTAGCTATCGCTCTCTCTCTCTATCGCTCTCTCTCTCTCTCTCTCTCTCTCTCTCTCTCTCGCTCTCTCTCGCTCTCTCTCTCTCTCTCTCTCTCTCTCTCTAGCTCTCTCTATCTCTCTCTCTCTCTATCGCTCTCTCTCTCTCACTAGCTCTCTCTCTCACTAGCTCTCTCTCTCTCTCTATCGCTCTCTCTCTCTATCGCTCTCTCTCTCTCTCTCTCTCTCTCTCTCTCGCTCTCTCTCGCTCTCTCTCTAGCTCTCTCTCTCTCTCTCTAGCTCTCTCTAGCTCTCTCTCTAGCTCTCTCTCTAGCTCTCTCTCTCTCACTAGCTCTCTCTCTCTCTCTAGCTCTCTCTCTCACTAGCTCTCTCTCTCTCTAGCTCTCTCTCTCTCTAGCTCTCTCTCTCTCTAGCTCTCTCTATCTCTCTCTCTCTCTATCGCTCTCTCTCTCTATCGCTCTCTCTCTCTCACTAGCTCTCTCTCTCTCTCTAGCTCTCTCTCACTAGCTCTCTCTCTCTCTCTCTAGCTCTCTCTATCTCTAGCTCTCTCTCTCTCTCTCTAGCTCTCTCTATCTCTAGCTCTCTCTCTCTCTCACTAGCTCTCTCTCTCTCACTAGCTCTCTCTCTCTCTCTAGCTCTCTCTCTCTCTAGCTATCGCTCTCTCTCTCTATCTCTCTCTCTCTCTCTCTCTCTCTCTCTCTCTCTCTCTCTCTCTCTCTCTCTCTCTCTCTCTCTCTCTCTCTCTCTCTCTCTCTCTCTCTCTCTCTCTCTAGCTCTCTCTATCTCTCTCTCTCTCTATCGCTCTCTCTCTCTCACTAGCTCTCTCTCTCTCACTAGCTCTCTCTCTCTCTCTCTAGCTCTCTCTCACTAGCTCTCTCTCTCTCTAGCTCTCTCTCTCTCTAGCTCTCTCTCTCTCTCTAGCTCTCTCTCTCTCTCTATCTCTCTCTCTCTCTATCGCTCTCTCTCTCTATCGCTCTCTCTCTCTCACTATCTCTCTCTCTCTCTCTAGCTCTCTCTCACTAGCTCTCTCTCTCTCTCTCTAGCTCTCTCTAGCTCTCTCTATCTCTAGCTCTCTCTCTCTCTCTCTAGCTCTCTCTATCTCTAGCTCTCTCTCTCTCTCACTAGCTCTCTCTCTCTCACTAGCTCTCTCTCTCTCTCTAGCTCTCTCTCTCTCTAGCTATCGCTCTCTCTCTCTATCGCTCTCTCTCTCTCTCTCTCTCTCTCTCTCTCTCTCTCTCTCTCTCTCTCTCTCTCTCTCTCTCTCTCTCTCTCTCTCTCTCTCTCTCTCTCTCTCTCTCTCTATCTCTCTCTATCTCTCTCTCTCTCTATCGCTCTCTCTCTCTCACTAGCTCTCTCTCTCTCACTAGCTCTCTCTCTCTCTCTCTAGCTCTCTCTCACTAGCTCTCTCTCTCTCTAGCTCTCTCTCTCTCTAGCTCTCTCTCTCTCTCTAGCTCTCTCTCTCTCTCTAGCTCTCTCTCTCTCAAGCTCTCTCTCTAGCTCTAGCTCTCTCTCTATCGCTCTCTCTCTCGCTCTCTTTCTCTATCACTCTCTCTCTAGCTCTCTCTCTCTCTAGCTCTCTCTCTCTCTAGCTCTCTCTCTATCGCTCTCTCTCTATCGCTCTCTCTCTCTATCGCTCTCTCTCTCTCTATCGCTCTCTCTCTCACTAGCTCTCTTTCTCTCTAGCTCTCTCTCTCTCTCTCTAGCTCTCTCTCTGCCTTAAAACATGGAAATCCCATCAGTCTTGTTTCCAACCCTGGAAAAGACATGCTCGGCAGACCATGGGGGAATCTCGGTTTATCCCAGACGGATTTTAGAAGGGGGCTCACCTCTCATTTATCCGCCACGGACTAGCGCAACGTTCCCAGAACGTTCCCAGAGGGATTTTGCAATGGACACTCGCTGGTCAATATTTGAACGTTCCCCCACCGCAAATTGTCTTGAGGGAAGACCGCGTAAGACCTTCACATTAGATTCATCCGTTGGATTTAGGGAGGCTAGCGTGACCCCGTGTGGAGTTCAACTCCAACTCTTTGTGGTCGCCCACCACACACACACATTTTTTTAATCTTACACAAACCACATACTGGTCTAAGGAGCTAAGGAACTAGAACTTGAGATATTGAAGGGAAAGAGTTGACGACATGCAAGACAAGTGGTAGTTAACCGCTGTGAAATCTTCAATAAAATATTCTGCATTCGATAGAACGCCTAGTCTAAACATGAGGCAATATACCTACTATAGCTACCGGCTGATGTCAGCATAAAAGGGAAAGTTCACCCAAATGACTAAATTCCTTAACCTGTAAGCAATCCATGGACAAGATAAGACAGCAATCCATGGACAAGATAAGACAGCAATCCATGGACAAGATAAGACAGCAATCCATGGACAAGATAAGACAGCAATCCATGGACAAAATAAGGCAGCAATCCATTGTCAAGATAAGACAGCAATCCATGGACAAGATAAGACAGCAATCCATTGTCAAGATAAGACAGCAATCCATGGACAAGATAAAACAGCAATCCATGGACAAGATAAGACAGCAATCCATGGACAAGATAAGACAGCAATCCATGGACAAGATAAGACAGCAATCCATGGACAAGATAAGACAGCAATCCATGAACAAGATAAGACAGCAATCCATGGACAAGATAAGACTGCAATCCATGGACAAGATAAGACAGCAATCCATGGTTTTGCTTACCTGACTTTGTTTACCTCACTACTGTAATTTGGGTGAACTATCTCTTTAATGTTGACTACTACCTGGCATTTCACATTCTTCCTGGTACCTGCACTCCAAAGCCACATGACTGACTGGAATATATGATGCGTCTTTTCCCACAATGCTATGTGAATGTCACATTGAGATGCAAATGGTTCCACATTTTTTAAATCGGCCAAACTCTGGGGAGGTGATACTTCACTGGTGTTTGGCAGTAAAAATACTGTCTATTTCCCTCACCTCCCTTTCCCCTCTCTCTCTCTTTGCTCTCCTCTTTCCTGTTTCTCATCCTCTCTCCCGTGCTCAATCTCTTGCTGCCCCTTTCCCATTTCTCTCTTTCTCTCACTCTCTCGTTCGTGATTATATAACAGACTGTGCAGTGCTGTGCAGTGCTGACCCCAGCATGTAGTGGTGCCTGGGGCCTATGTATGTCAGAGAGTCAGAGGTTCGGACTTAGCAGGTTATGTTGGTCCTCTGGGCAGGATCCTCCGGGAAGCTGGACCAGAGCCCAGCCTACAGTCCTGGCCAGCCTGCCACACAATATGCAAAGAGACCCTTCAGAATGAGAATATAACACAACTTCATGCAAGCAGTATGTTTTGTCCAGGAATGTTTGTTTTGCATTAGAAAATCCCATGGCAGCACATGTCTACCCCAAAAACTAGCCATGGTATTAAGCAGATGTGGACTTGGAAGAGAAGTCCTGAATGAATGTGTTGTTTTCTCAAAGGTGGGGCCATGGAGAGGCACCCTAATCACTCAACTGAGGTGTCTGAATGAAGCTCCTTGTTCAGTCTACTGGTACTGTCCATGTAGGATTCTCCACATAAGAAGGACATTGTTTTCCGTTGAGGAGGCGCACCTCCTTACTTTCTTCCAAGCCTGTGTTCGTTCGTTCAGTGTGGACATTCAGTGTGACAAGCACAGTGAAATGTCTTGCTTGAAACCTTTAACCGGCAGGGTAGGCTAGTGGTTAGAGCATTGGACTAATAACCGAAAGGTTGCAAGTTCAAATCCCTGAGCTGACAAGGTGCAAATATTATGTGTGTGTGAGCAAAAAATGGAGTGAGTGTTTGTGTGTCTGTTGGAGTATCAGTGTGCGTAGTGTGTATGACCCTGTGAGTGTGCAGAGAGAATAAAATACTAAAGGTCAACTCAGATAGTCCTTGTAGCCCTTTTATTAGCTATTCAGCAGTTTTATGGCATGGGGATAGAAGCCGTTCAGGATCCTGTTGGTGTCAGACTTGATGCACTGGTACCGCCTGCCATGGGGAAACAGAGAGAACAGTCTATGGCTTGGGTGGTTGGAGTTTTTAACGATTTTCTGGGCCTTCCTTTTACACTGCCTGATATCAAGGTCCTGGATGTCAGGGAGCTCTCCTGGGCTGTCCACACCACCCTCTGTAGTGCCAGGCGATCGAGGGCGGTCCTATTGCCATACCAAGCAGTGATGCAGTCAGTCAAGGTGCTTTCAATGGTACAGCTGTAGAACGTATTGAGGATTTGAGGGCCCATGCCTTACCCTTTCAACCTCCTAAGGGGGAAGAGGTGCTGTCGCGCCTTATTCACGACTGTGCGCGTGTGTGGACTATTTTAAGCTCTTAGGGATTTGGACACCGAGGAACTTGACTTCCTCCCTGTAGGCTGTCTCATGGTAGCCGGTAATCAGGCCTACCACCGTCGTGTCATCACCAAACTTGATGGCGGTGTTGGAGTCGTGGGTGTACAGAGAGTACAGGAGGGGTCTAAGCACACACCCCCGTGGGGCCCCAGTGTTGAGTGTCGGCGTGGTGGAGGTGATGTTGCCTACCCTCGCCACCTGGGGGCGGCCTGTCAGGAAGTCCAGAATCTAGTTGCAGAGGGAGGTGTTCAGTCCCAGGGTCCTAAGCTTGGTGACGAGCTTGGAGGGGACAATGGTGTTTTGAACGCTGAGCTGCAGTCAATGAACAACATTCTCACATAGGTATTCCTCGTATCTAGGTGGGTGAGGGCAGTGTGGAGTGCAGTTGAGATTGCTTCATCGATGGATCTGTTGGGACGGTATGAAAATTGGAGTGGGTCTAGGCTGGCTGGGAGGATGGAGTTGATGTGTGCCATAACCAGCCTCTCAAAGCACTTCACGATTACAGATAGCATCAAGCCTTAGAGTTCTTGGGAACAGGGTTGATAGTGGTCATCTTAAAAGATGTGGAGATTACAGACTGGGACCAGGAGAGGTTGAAAAATTACTGTGAATATACCAGCTGTTCTGCACATGCTCTGAAAATGCACCCTGGAATACAATGGGGCCCTGCGGCCTTGCGGGTATTGACCTGATTAAAGACTACTCACATCAGCCTCGAGGAGCGAGATCACCCAATCTTCTGGGTCGATGGCGGCCCTCACACCCGGCACAATGTTGTTGTCAACGCATGCATGAAATGCATTGAGCCCGTCTGGTAGAGAGGCATCGTTGTAATCCGTAATGGACTGTGGCCCCTGCCACATGCGGCGCGCGTCGGAGCCTGTGTAATATGATTCCACTTTATTCCTATATTGTCCTTTTGCTCGTTTGATTACTTTGTGGAGGTCATAGTGGGACTTCTTGTACTTGTTCCTGTCCTCAGCCGTAGCCTCAGGGTCGTCCTGCGATAGCTCTGTGTGTGGTAGCCCGATCCTATTTGGACAACGTTGCCGATGCATTTCCTAATGAAGCCGGTGACAGAGTTGGTTAGCTTGTCGATGTTATCAGCAGAGTCCCGAAACATATTCCAATCAGCGCTAGCAAAGCAGTCCTGTAGCATAATCTCTGATTCTGGAGACCATTTCTCAACAATGCAAGTCACGGGTAATTACTGTTTGAGCTTCTGCTTGTAAACAGGAAGCAAGAGTACGGAGTCGTGATCTGATTTGCCGAACGGTGGCCGAGGGAGGGCCTTGTATGCTCGTTGGGGGTAGAAAAACAGTGCTCTAGACTGTATCACCCCTAGTGGCAAGGGATAAGTGTTGATGGAAATTTCTTAATGATGCTGAATTAAAATCGCAGGCAACCAGAAAAGCAGCCTCTGGATGGTTGTAGCCTTGTACAGTTTCTTAAGTGCCAGATTTGTTATTTGTCTTGTCCCTCGTGTGGTAAAAGGGTCAGCATTTGACCATCAGCTATTCCAAGACAGGTGAACAATGGGTCGACACTTCTATTTGACTTCTACCGCACTCGAGTCAACACACCAGTTGTTGTTGATGAAGAGGCAGCTCACTTCCCCCCTCAATTTTCCCAGACTCCACTGTCTGGTCGGCATGGTGAATGGAGAATCCATCGAGTTGGATAGCCATAGCCGTATCTTGTCAGAGAGCCACGTTTCAGAAAAGCAGAGAATATTTCAGTTTCGATAGTCCCATTGGTAGCAAATCCATCCATCTTGTTATCAAGTGACTGGCCAGTAGAATGGAGGGAAGAGGTGGCCGGTTCTCCCTTCACCTTAATCTTAACCCTTTCCAGGTGCCAGGATGGTTGGACAGGAAACCGTTGCCACGTGAGACCAAAGCCCTCTCCCTCTTCCTCCATCTCAACGGCCCTGCCAGAGGATCCCGGACTAGGTAATATGGACATACCCTATTATTATATGAACTTAGGGTTGCAAACTTCTGGTAACTTTTTCCATCAATCGCAGTTGGAAGTTTTCCGGTATCAGGAGGGAATAAGCAGGATATACAGGAATCCTCCAACCAGGATTTCAGGATAACCTGGGAACTTTGGGAAACTTACCAGAATGTTGCAACCCCCTTTATGTACCGTAAGACTGTGTGAGTCTCTGGGGTGTTTATTGATTGTCAATCCATGTATTTGTCTCACCCATAGAGACTGTGTATGCTGGCATAGCCATTGGACTGACCCTGCTGATTCTTGGTATTGCTGTCTGTGTCCTGTTTGTATTCCTAAAGAGACACTCTTTGAAGTAAGTCACTGGTTAGGATGTTATTAATGTTGATGAAGGGGATGGTTATGACGTTGCTTTCATGAATGACGTCGGAAAATACTGTGATTTCAATCAAACACCTGTGTGATCTGTCTTGATTTTTACCTTTGTCAGCTCGGGGATTCGATCCAGCTACCTTTCGGTTACTGGCCTACCGCTCTAACCACCAGGCTACCTGCCGCCCCATTATTGCTGTTGTTGCTGTTATTATTATTACTGTTACAGAAAAATATGAATCCAATTTTTGTCTGCTTCCACAGCAAACGTGACCTGAAGGACTTTAAGGCGATGGACAACCCAGCCTTTGATTGGAGGGCAAAGGTTAGCACACCCCCTTTCTCTGTTCAATGACAATCAAGCTCCCATAGAAAATGTATCGTTCTTAAACCGTATGATCTAGAATTCATTAGATACTCATTTAGTTCGTGTGTGGGTGGATGACATCTTTCTCAGACTTGATTGTAATTGTGGTCAGTGGAATGTCTGCAAAGCCCTACACCTCCGCTTCTTCAATGATACGAATGTGTGTGCGTGCGTGTGCGTGCGTGTGTGCGTCTGTGTGCAATCATTCTCTCCTCTACCACCACTGAGAAGGTACCCTGCAGGGGAGTAGATGCCATCACAGCAATTTCGCTCAGGAGATGGCTGTCATTTTCTGAAGTGTGTTTATATTTGTGTGTGTGCGTGTGTGTTACTGAGCATTGAGCGGTAGTAAAAGCGGGAGTGATTGTGAGAGTCATCACTGTCACAGTGTCGATGACGGGGGTCACAGCATTGCACGCGTGTGTGCTGGCGTGCGTGCATTTGTCTCTCTGTGTCCGTGCGTATATGTGTGTATATGTGCATGGGCGTGTGTGTGCTCAGTGTGTGCGCAGGAGGGTAACACAGAGGGTACCTCAATCACACAGGCTTCATACAGCGAGCAACACTCACTTTATCCACAGAGAAGTGGACAGGAGAGGAGTCTATGGTTGTCGCTCAAATGGCACCCTATTCCCAATATAGTGGACTACTTTTGATCAGTGCCCTATGGGCCTGGTCAATAGTGATGCACTATAGAGGGAATAATGGCATTTGAGACACAGCCTATTTGACCAAGGAAAAAGAGGATTGAGTTACTCACAGTGAAATGTTATCATGAGCTCACTCTGTATAAAGAGCAACCTTTAGAAATGAAAAACAAGTCCGAGGTGTGGGTTGAGTGATTAGAGACAAAGGTAGTTCCTCTATTGTCTCTCACTATTTCTCTCCCTTCAGCTCCCCAGTCTGGGAACTTGCCCTAGACTTAACCCCAAGACTAGGGAGGGTCCTGGGCTTCCCATCAGTGTCTACCCCTGGAGGAGGGATGCGGAGTGGGAGGTAGGCTTCCATCTCTTGTTGACCTGTCTGCCAACTGTCTCACTGTCTCTCTGTCAAATTGTAATGATGTGTGTGTGTTCTGCAGGGTCCAGTCCGGAGAGATGCCAAACTGTCCTTCCCAAACCCTCTGTACCAGTACCCCTCCACTGCCAATGGGGCTGACTGCAGCAGCTCTGAAGCATAAAAACATCAAATACAACATACACTACTGTGCCATAGCCAATACTAATGTCAACTTTACTGTATACGTTTGTGACCGACCACCTCGATTCGGTCTTACGTAGCAACATTTGAAATAGTTTTTTACATTGGATAAAAGTAGAGACTCAGAGCTAGAAGATGGTATATCATATACTGCAGTTGAGGAACAATGGGAAAGTAATTCTGCTTTGAAAGTTGATAAACTTGTCACCCCACTTTTGAGAAAACGTCCCTTGAATGTTTTGGTGCACCTCCTGGAGAGCTCTTCTTTGTCTACACCCATTCAGGATCGTTCACACCCTCTTAAGCCTTAGCCCCACCCATCTCTTAAAAGGATGCACACGTAAGGCCATGTGCTAAACAGAGTGAGTAGTTTAGTAAAAAAAAACAAAGGTTTCAAGACTAAAAATGGTAAAAGTTGTAGCCTACAATAAGGAAACCTCCCGATAAAAATACACTTGATCTAGTCCTTGGCCTATATCCTAATCTGACGTTGATGCAGGTCATGTTATTCTTCACATTACCATCTCTGGTTAACACACATTATATCAAATAAAAACTTCTTTTTTTTGGTCATATGCACAGGATACACAATGTGTAAACAGTACAGTGAAACGGTTACTTGCGTAGTAGCAGTATCAAAAACAGAAAGTGTCCAGATAAAAATATCGTATAATTATTAGATGACGCTTACCCGACACACTTGACTAAATTGATAGTTCATGTGAAGGAAATGCTATAACCACCCCTCAGCCACATCTAGCTAAGTGGATGGGTCGCTATTGTCTAGACGTACAGCTAAACAGAACGCTTTAACTAGCAATGAAAACAACTTTCTGGCCAAATTACAAACTTATAATATCTGAAAATGTAGCTAGACTCTTTCCCTTATACTTGGATGAACGCTTCACTGCAGACTGGAACCATTTAACTCAGTTTTGTTTGTAGCTACATCAGTATTTTGTCACTCCGGTTCACACTGACTAGCGTGCGCAGAAAGTAGCCCATCACTTTTTCCAACTGATCTGTCAATAGCACCTGCTAAATTCAGGGCATCAATGTTGTTGAGAAAAGTAGCAACACTTGTATACTTCTCGATGGCTAACGTTATATCTTTCAAAAACGGCGCGTTAGAAAGGACTATCAACACATACTGAGCAGCTCACGTTATAGACATAAGCATGCTACATGGCCGACCAATCCAAACTCATCTCCCGGTATGTTTAGCCAATCCATTATCTCAGCCAATCATGGCTAGTGGGAAGGTTCCTCTCTTTTTCCGTGGCTAAACCAACTAGGCTCGTAATTTAACAATTTTATTCGCACTTATGGATGGATACAAGTTTGTTATTAAGGCACATGAGAATTGACATGTTCCAGAAGGAATTTCTAGCAAAAACCACATTTTGATTATAAAAAATGTCCAAATACCTCTCCTGTGAAGTACTGACGTGCGCTATACGCCTAGTTTCCTAAAACGAGTCACATTGACGTAATCATCACCAAAGAACCAGTCACCTGATACACTTACCGTAACATTTCACTCAATAGCTAAACTTCAACCTTGTCTTCTGCTCTTGGAACACGGACATGGAGGGAGCAACTATCTTAAAAAAAAAAAAACTGGACAGGCTAAAGACAAGGTTGAAGTTTAGCTCAGCTATTGAGTGAAATGTTAAGGTAACTGTATCTGGTGACTGGTTCCAATGTCCGTGTTCTGAGAGCAGAAGACAAGACATATAATAGCATGCTGTCATTTTAAATGCAATTCAATACGCTACTACGATTTTCGATTGCTACCTGGTTGTTTTGTATCCCATGGCATGGAAAATGGAGTTCACTTTGGGGTTATGGGTCCTCTTAGCAGAGATTGTCAGTCTATTATTGGCTCACAAAGACATACAGTTTTTCACGGTGTTATATTAATGGAAATCTATATACTATTTTCTTCTTTAGACCACATTATGGGAAACCATGAGTGTGCATGTAAGAGTCAATATTAATTTAACCTGGAACATAACTCACACATTAGTTTTACCATTCCAACCAGTGTGAACTGGATTTAATTTGACTCTCTTCCAGTGCATGTGGTGTGTATTACCAACTTGGGCATGTCCTGCAGCATAGCGTCTCTTAAATCACCGATCAAATGTAATTATAGTATGAACCTTTCATTCTGGACTTTATATTCACACCGATTTGACTGCGTTTCAAATGTAAATGAAATCACATGAGTCTGAGATCATTTTTTTGGTAATAAAAAGATACGGATGATCAAAACCAATGTTGTTGTTACCTTCTCTCTCTCTCTCTCTGTCTCATTGTGCCCTTAGGATCGTGGTTTCTGTACTCCAACCAACGGTTGTTCTGCTCTGTTTCATTTGGTTTAATAGCTGCTGTCATTGGCCTTGCTATATGAGTCCAGGAGGGTCCAGATGTGTACAATAAATGACAATATCATGTCTAACATCTAGCAAATACCAAAAAACTATTCTGACTAGAATAGGTTGGCAAGCAAGCATTTGCCCATTTATTCATTTCAACATGATTCAAGCTCTGTGAAATTGGTTGTTGATCATTGCTAGACAACCATTTTCAGGTCTTGCCAAAGATGTTCAAGCGGATTTAAGTCAAAACTCGGCCACTCAGGAACATTCACTGTCGTCTTGGTCAACAACTCTCGTATATATTTGGCCTTGTGTTTTAGTTTATTGTCTTGCTGAAAGATTAATTCATCTCCCAGCGTCTGGTGGAAAGCAAACTGAACACGGTTTTCCTCAGGGATTTTGCCTTTGCTTAGCTCCATTCCGTTTCAACTCCCCAGTCCTTAACGATTACAAGGTTTGCCATACCATGATGCAGCCACCACTATGCTTGACAATATGGATAGTGGTACTCAGTAATGTGTTGTATTGGATTTGCCCCAATCATAACACTTTGTATTCAGGACAAGAAGTGAATTGCTTTACCACGTTTTTTGCAGTATTACTTTAGTACATTGTTTCAAACAGGATGCATGTTTTGGAATATTTTTTATTCTGTGCAGGCTTCCTTATTTTCACTCAGTGTCAGTTAGGTTAGTATTGTGGCGTAACTACAATGTTGTTGATCCATCCTTAGCTTTCTCCTATCACAGCAATTAAACGCTGTAACTGTTATGAAGTCACCATCGGCCTCATGTTGAAATCCTTGGGCGGTTTCCTTCCTTTCCAGCAACTGAGTTAGGAAGGACACCTGTATCTTTGTAGTGACTGGGTATAGTGATACACCATCCAAAGTGTAATTAATAACTTCACCATGCTCAAAGGGATATTCAATGTCGGCTTATTTATTTATTTACCCTTCTACCGATAGGGTGCCCTACTTTGCGTGAGCATTGGTAAACCTCCCTGGTCTTTGTGGTTGAATCTGTGTTTGAAATTCCCCGCTTGACTGAGGGACCTTACTAGGGCTGTGGCGGTCACAAAATTTTGTCAGCCGGTGATTGTCAAGCAAATAACTGTCGGTCTCACGGTAATTGACCGTTAATTAACCAACACATTTAGCATTGCCTGGCTTCCACACAATCCACTGATGCAGACATTTGGAAAAAGTCTAATAAATCCATGTAATATAGCCTACACCTTCACAATAAATCCATTATTTATTTTAGACAGGTCTAAAGAAGCATGACATGAAGAAAATGTCATCTATTTCAGAAGAAAATAATAGCATACTCGGAGTTGTCCTTATGTTAGGTCCTGATGGGGCTATGCCAAATGCCTGTGGGCTACACTTGTTCATTTAGCAGACAAGATTTGCTTAGAATCCCATGGCATTATTTTATATTATTTAATAGTATGAAGAATACAATTGAACAAAGCTGAAAAAAAATATATATATATATATATATTCTCCAAACGATTTGAGGGAGTGCGCACTTGCGGCTATTCTGCGTTGAGCGCTTAACAAAGAAATAGGAGTACCTACAAGCTAAATGTAGAGTTATTAAATGTGATTTTAGTTGTTCTACAAATGCTGGGCTATATGTTTTGTAATACATTGTAAGGCTGCGTGACGAGACACTGATGATTTGAAAAAAGTAGCTTGAAAGGCATTTTGTTTTTTGCGCAGGCTGTACACTTGAATAGTCTCTCATTCACAATTTGACAAGCACTTGATAATGCCTTGAATTTCACGGCAGCATCCCCTTTGTGGCCGTAATGCACCCTAAAAAATTCCATGCCTTTAGCGGCCTGGACTGCTGAGTTGTGCCCTTCTCCTTGAGTGGTGTGCAATCCGAAGTGCATCTCACTTACATGGCTCTCCATCACATGATCAGGTCTTTCTCACAGGCTACAAGTGAAGACCGACCCATCGGGGACGCGACTGTGAGTATCCTTATTCAATTCTGGGGTGCATATTGATGATATTGTAAGAACTGTTCACATTTAATTTTCGTCAGCCAACAAGATGATTAGGCCTAACGAACAGCAAAAGCACTAGCCTATGTCAATCTACTATCCCCCCTGGTAAAAAAAGTTGACCTATTCTATTCTGTGCAATAAATATATTTACAAAACATCGTCTGGGACAGTTGTGGGGTGCAATAGATCCCAAATTAATAGCACTAGCGTCAAAAAACGTATTTTGCACAATTTGTCTGACGCAACAGATCAGAACATTTAGCTTCAAATATTTATAAACTATTAGGCTATTTCTTCACATTATAAGCGCAGCAATGCGCACATGGCAGTATCAAATCAAATCAAATGTATTTGTCACATACACATGGTTAGCAGATGTTAATGCAAGTGTAGCAAAATGCTTGTGCTTCTAGTTCCGACCATGCAGTAATGTCTAACAAGTAATATAACCTAACAATTCCACAACAGCTACCTTATACACACAAGTGTAAAGGAATTAATACGAATATGTACATAAAAATATATAAATGAGTGATGGCCGAACGGCATAGGCAAGGTGCAGTAGATGGTATAGAGTACAGTATATACATATGAGATTAATAATGTAGGGTATGAAAACATTATATGAAGTGGCATTGTTTAAAGTGGCTAGTGATACATTACATCAAGATGGCAAGATGCAGTAGATGGTATAGCATACAGTATATACATATGAGATGAGTAATGTAGGGTAAGTAAACATTATATAACATAAAGTGGCTAGTGATAAATTGATTACATACATTTTTCCATTATTAAAGTGGCTGGAGTTGAGTCAGTATGTTGGCAGCAGCCACTCAATGTTAGTGATGGCTGTTTAACAGTCTGATGGCCTTGAGATAGAAGCTGTTTTTCAGTCTCTCGGTCCCCACTTTGATGCACCTGTACTGACCTCGCCTTCTGGATGATAATGGGTTGAACAGGCAGTGGCTTGGTGGTTGTTGTCCCTGATGATCTTATTGGCCTTCCTGTGACATCGGGTGGTGTAGGTGTCCTGGAGGGCAGGTAGTTTGCACCCGGTGATGCGTTGTGCAGACCTCACTACCCTCTGGAGAGCCTTCCGGTTATGGGCGGAGCAGCTGCCGTACCAGGCGGTGATACAGCCCGACAGGATGCTCTCGATTGTGCATCTGTAAAATTTTGTGAGTGTTTTTGGTGACAAGCCGAATTTCTTCAGCCTCCTGAGGTTCAAGAGGCGCTGCTGCGCCGTCTTCACCACGCTGTCTGTGTGGGTGGGCCATTTCAGTTTGTTCGTGATGTGTACGCCGAGGAACTTAAAACTCTCCACCCTCTCCACTACTGTCCTGTCAATGTAGATAGGGGGCTGCTCCCTCTGCAGTTTCTCCTCATCTCCTTTGTTTTGTTGACATTGAGTGTGAGTTTATTTTCCTGACACCACACTCCGAGGGCCCTCACCTCCTCCCTGTAGGCCGTCTCGTCTTTATTGGTAATCAAGCCTACCACTTTAGTGTTGTCTGCAAACTTGATGATTGAGTTGGAGGCATTCATGGCTACGCAGCCGTGGGTGAACAGGGAGTACAGGAGAGGGCTGAGAACGCACGCTTGTGGGGACCCAGTGTTGAGCAGTGGGGTGGAGATGTTATTACCTACCCTCACCACCTGGGGGCCAGGAAGTCCAGGACCCAGTTGCACAGGGCGGGGTCGAGACCCAGGGTCTCGAGCTTAATGACGAGTTTGGAGGGTACTATGGCGTTAAATGCTGAGCTGTAATCGATGAACAGCATTCTTACATAGGTATTCCTCTTGTCCAGATGGGTTAGGGCAGTGTGCAGTGTGATGGCGATTGCGTCGTCTGTGGACCTATTGGCGCGGTAAGCAAATTGGAGTGGGTCTAGGGTGTCAGGTAGGGTGGAGGTGATATGGTCATTGACTAGTCTCTCAAAGCACTTCATTATGACGGAAGTGAGTGGTAGTCATTTAGCTCAGTTACCTTAGCTTTCTTGGGAACAGGAACAATGGTGGCCCTCTTGAAGCATGTGGGGACAGCAGACGGATAAGGATTGATTAAATATGTCTGTAAACACACCAGCCAGCTGGTCTGCGCATGCTCTGAGGACACGGCCAGGGATGCCGTCTGGACCTGCAGCCTTGCGAGGGTTAACACGTTTAAATGTTTTATTCACTTTGACTACAGTGAAGGAGAGCCAGCAGGTTTTGGTAGTGGGCGTGTCAGTTCGGCTGGTTTTTCTTTTGTAGTCCGTGATTGACTGTAGACCCTGCCACATACCTCTCGTGTCTGAGCCGTTGAATTGCGACTCCACTCTGTACTGACACTTAGCTTGTTTGATTGCCTTGCGGAGGGAATAGCTACACTGTTTGTATTCGGTCATGTTTCCGGTCACCTTGCCCTGATTAAAAGCAGTGGTTCAAGAGTTCAGTTTTGCGCGAATGCTGCCATCAATCCATGGTTTCTGGTTGGAGAATGTTTTAATAGACGCTGTGGGTACAACATCACCAATGCACTTGTTAATAAACTCACACACCGAATCAGCATATTCGTCAATGTTGTTGTTCGCTGCAATGCGGAACATATCCCAGTTCACGTGATCGAAGCAATCTTGAAGCGCAGAATCCGATTGGTCGGACCAGCATTGAACAGACCTGAGCGTGGGAGCTTCCTGTTTTAGTCTCTGTCTATAGGCTGGGAGCAACAAAACGGAGACATGGTCAGCTTTTCCGAAGGGAGAGCGGTGGAGGGCCTTATATGTGTCGCGGAAGTTAGAATAACAGTGGTCTGGGACCCTGGTAGCACAGCCCTGGTAGCACAATCGATATGCTGATAGAATTTGAGGAGCCTTGTTTTCAGATTAGCCTTGTTAAAATCCCCAGCTACAATAAATGCAGCCTCAGGATATGTGGTTTCCAGTTTACATATGAAGTTCTTTCAGGGCCGTCGATGTGTCTGCTTAGGGGGGAATATACACAACTGTGATTATGATCGAAGAGAATTCTCTTGGTAGATAACGCGGTCGGCATTTGATTGTGAGGAATTCTAAGTCAGGTGAACAAAAGGACTTGAATTCCTGTATGTTGTTATGATCACACCACGTCTCGTTAATCATAAGGCATGCCCCTTTTCTTACCAGAGAGATGCTTGTTTCTGTCGGCGCAATGCGTGAAGAAACCAGGTGGCTGTACCGACTCAGATAGCGTTTCTCAAGTTAGCCATGTTTCTGTGAAACAAAGAACGTTACAGTCTCGGATGTCTCTCTGGAAGGCAACCCTTGCTCGGATTTCGTCTACCTTGTTGTCAAGAGACTGGACATTGGCGAGAAGTATGCTCGGGAGCGGTGCGCGATGTGCCCGCCTATGGAGCCTGACCAGAAGACCGCTCCGTCTGCCCCTTCTTCTACGGTGTCGTTGTTTTGGGTCGCTGGCTGGGATCTGATCCATTGTCCTGGGTGGTAGGCCAAACAGAGGATCCGCTTTGGGAAAGTCGTATTCCTGGTCGTAATGTTGGTGAGTTGACGTTGCTCTTATATCCAATAGTTCCTCCCGACTGTATGTAATGAAACCTAAGATTACCTGGGGTACCAATGTAAGAAATAACACATAAAAAAAAAAATACTGCATAGTTTCCTAGGAACGCGAAGCGAGGCGGACATCTCTAAGCGTGAATGTTCCATTAGCGGGAAAACACCATTATCAAAAGTGACTGCAAATGTGATTATGTATGTAATGGTTTTATTATAAAGGTGCATTTTTATGGTGAAAATGATCTTCCCCAATCTTGAAACGCACGCGCTGTTTATGTATCCCAGTAAGGATCAGACCCCTTTTTTCAATTTTGGCCTAAAATGACATACCCAAATCTAACTGCCTGTAGTTCAGGACCTGAAGCAAGGATATGCATATTATTGATACCATTTGAAAGGAAACAATTTTAAGTTTGTGTAAATGTGAAATTAATGTAGGAGAATATAACACATTAGATCTGGTAAAAGACAATACAAAGAAAAAACTTGCGTTTTTTTTGTACCATCATCTTTGAAATGCAATAGAAAGGCCATAGTGTATTATACTGATCCAATGAACCATTGCATATCTGTTCAAAATTTGTATCAGGACTGCCCAAATGTGTCTAATTGGTTTATTAATTCATTTTCAAGTTCATAATTGTGCACTGTCCTCAAACAATAGTATGGTATTTTTCACTGTAATACAGTGCCTTGCGAAAGTATTCGGCCCCCTTGAACTTTGCGACCTTTTGCCACATTTCAGGCTTCAAACAAAAATATATAAAACTGTATTTTTTTGTGAAGAATCAACAACAAGTGGGACACAATCATGAAGTGGAACGACATTTGTTGGATATTTCAAACTTTTTTAACAAATCAAAAACTGAAAAATTGGGCGTGCAAAATTATTCAGCCCCCTTAAGTTAATACTTTGTAGCGCCACCTTTTGCTGCGATTACAGCTGTAAGTCGCTTGGGGTATGTCTCTATCAGTTTTGCACATCGAGAGACTGACATTTTTTCCCATTCCTCCTTGCAAAACAGCTCGAGCTCAGTGAGGTTGGATGGAGAGCATTTGTGAACAGCAGTTTTCAGTTCTTTCCACAGATTCTCGATTGGATTCAGGTCTGGACTTTGACTTGGCCATTCTAACACCTGGATATGTTTATTTTTGAACCATTCCATTGTAGATTTTGCTTTATGTTTTGGATAATTGTTGGAAGACAAATCTCCGTCCCAGTCTCAGGTCTTTTGCAGACTCCATCAGGTTTTCTTCCAGAATGGTTCTGTATTTGGCTCCATCCATCTTCCCATCAATTTTAACCATCTTCCCTGTCCCTGCTGAAGAAAAGCAGGCCCAAACCATGATGCTGCCACCACCATGTTTGACAGTGGGGATGGTGTGTTCAGCTGTGTTGCTTTTACGCCAAACATAACGTTTTGCATTGTTGCCAAAAAGTTCAATTTTGGTTTCATCTGACCAGGCACCTTCTTCCACATGTTTGGTGTGTCTCCCAGGTGGCTTGTGGCAAACTTTAAATGACACTTTTTATGGATATCTTTAAGAAATGGCTTTCTTCTTGCCACTCTTCCATAAAGGCCAGATTTGTGCAATATACAACTGATTGTTGTCCTATGGACAGAGTCTCCCACCTCAGCTGTAGATCTCTGCAGTTCATCCAGAGTGATCATGGGCCTCTTGGCTGCATCTCTGATCAGTCTTCTCCTTGTATGAGCTGAAAGTTTAGAGGGACGGCCAGGTCTTGGTAGATTTGCAGTGGTCTGATACTCCTTCCATTTCAATATTATCGCTTGCACAGTGCTCCTTGGGATGTTTAAAGCTTGGGAAATCTTTTTGTATCCAAATCCGGCTTTAAACTTCTTCACAACAGTATCTCGGACCTGCCTGGTGTGTTCCTTGTTCTTCATGATGCTCTCTGCGCTTTTAACGGACCTCTGAGACTATCACAGTGCAGGTGCATTTATACGGAGACTTGATTACACACAGGTGGATTGTATTTATCATCATTAGTCATTTAGGTCAACATTGGATCATTCAGAGATCCTCACTGAACTTCTGGAGAGAGTTTGCTGCACTGAAAGTAAAGGGGCTGAATAATTTTGCACGCCCAATTTTTCAGTTTTTGATTTGTTAAAAAAGTTTGAAATATCCAATAAATGTCGTTCCACTTCATGATTGTGTCCCACTTGTTGTTGATTCTTCACAAAAGAATACAGTTTTATATCTTTATGTTTGAAGCCTGAAATGTGGCAAAAGGTCGCAAAGTTCAAGGGGGCCGAATACTTTCGCAAGGCACTGTATATCATTCACAAGTGATAGGCTAATATTGTCACCCCTCAGACTATTCTTGATTTAATCTTTACATATACCAAAACATATGTGTGTGACATTTGTTTTGATTTAGTATGGAGGATGCTTTTCCTGTGGTTCATTGTCATGCCTGTCAGGTAGGCTGTATACTCCTGTTGTAAAGCTAAACAATGTGCTTAATATTAGGAAAGTTGAGAAATAAATATAGTATTCCTAGTTTATAGAAAGCTGATGGGATCCTCCTCTTTTTAGTAAAGGCCATCACTCTGTTTTCTTGCGCAATTACATAGCCTATAGAAATGTTGCGCAACTTGAGCTCATGGCCTCTCATGAAGTGTTTGATTAGATTTTTGATTACATTTGCATTGATGTCAGAGTGATTAGAGGGACAATAGAGTGCTGAGTACCAGGCAGTTAGCACGTTTGGTAGGCTACTAATGACCATCAGCAGCATCAGAGCTTGGAGAAGCCTAATTACCTTGACTAAACGGTTACATGGAATTTGACTGCCTTCATGACTCGTGACCGCCAGTGTGGCAGTAATACTGTCACTGCAACAGCCCTAGACCTTACCGATAATTGTATGTGTGGGGTATAGTGATGAGGTAGTCATTCAAAAATCACGTTAAACACTATTATTACACTCAGTGAGTCCATGCAACATATTATGTGACTTGGTAGGCACATTTTTAGTCCTGAACTTATTTAGGCTAGCCATAACAAAAGGGTTGAATACTTCTTCACGTATTTCAGCTTTTCATTTTTTATTAATTTGTAACTTTGACAAAAAAAATCAAAATGGAATCCATTTTAAATGCAGGCTGTAACACAACAAAATGTGAAAAAAGTCAAGAGGTGAATACTTTCTGAAGGTGCTGTATATTAATAAAATATCAGACCACCTTGGTTGGTGACAGGAGGTGTTTAGCTTCATGTATTGTAATATTGCGTTCTTTGTCTTTGCTTTATATGAAGTGTGCGTGGGTTGGAAACAGGGAAGGGAAATGGGTTGAAAGCATTGAGCAATTTCTGACTCCTCTCCCATCGTGAACAATGAGGTCTCTTCTCCGCTCATAACAAATTACATAACTTCTTTGCCAATTTCACGAAGCCAGGGCTTTCTGACTGGAAATGCCAGAGTTATCACCTAATGACAGGGACCACATTTATATTCAGTCCAGTTATCCACCCTTCTAAACTGTATACTGTGTATTGTACTGTTGTAAATCCACATACAGTATTCAAACTCCAGCTGTTCTGCATGGTATAGGGCACATACCAAATGGCATAAGGCTTAGACCATAGGCTCTGGTCAAAAGTAGTGCACTATGTATACTGTACATTTTTGCTTTTTCAAGTGACTGAACTTTTGATTTCAGGTCCTCTCAACTTAAACCTTTAAAGATATCATCAGCTGAACTATACGTTTTACGTTGGATGAACTATGAAACATATTAGATGTTTGCTAAACTTTGGAAATTATTTTGTTATTAACAGATGGCTGATATTCTAATTTGTTTGAGACAAGTGTGTTGATGTTGTATCTTTGAATCCTTTCCAGTTTCAGCCATGATCCAATTAATTGACCAGACAGTGTTTAAAAAATAATAACCACAGAACAGAAAATCATGTACAACAATCTCACTAATTGTTTAAACAAATCCATATACTTTTTTGCTATATCTGGTTAAATTAAGTGTATTTTAGACTCCGAAATATGTGTTTTAATTGGAAACTGGCCCCTGAAATTGACAAATATAAAGTAGAATACAACTTGCCAAAAGGCACACTGGGAAATGAGTCAATGAGACGCATTTATTTTCTATCCAAAACAGTATTTTAAGTTGGGGGTCTCAGCAAACGTAACTTGTGTGATCAACTCCGCTATTTATGTTGCAAAGGCACGCTTACATTTAACATTTAACAAAACTCATTGGGTTAGAGTATTCGATATCAACTCCAATGGCTTAGGTTTATGATGGAAAATGCCCCCTTATCCACTGATGGGTCATAGCGTCACAGGATCGATCACAGTTTCATCACTGGCTCTGTTTTATTGTTATTCTGTTTACCAGTCCGGCTGCTACACACGCACACTTTTGTTGTGATAGTCATCCTATCGTTCCCCGTGTCTATAAAAAGGTCTATTGATCAGCCTCTGCTGAGTTTAAAGTGTAATTTAGCCTGTCTGTGTGCCTGCCTGTCTCTCTGTCCCTCCTGACTGTATTTCCATTCATGACCCACTGTAGACTGCCAACATTCCATTCAGGTACTGCCAAGCCAATAACCTCAAGGGTATATATATATTTATCCCTCCCTCCCTCCCTCCCTCCCTCCCTCCCTCCCTCCCTCCCTCCCTCCCTCCCTCCCTCCCTCCCTCCCTCCCTCCCTCCCTAACAATTACAAAAACACATCAGCTCAGCCATTTCTCACCTGATGGTTGATGGTGTTTGTATTTATTTTGACCCAGTGGCAGTTGACCTATAACAAAACAACACAAACAACAGACCCCCCCCCCCCCCCCCCCCTTCACCTACCTACCAGCTGACTGGGAATGTGCAGCCATCAGGCTTTTCCCCCTAGCTCCTTTCTCCCTATCTGCCTTTTCTTTGTGCTGCGCAGCCGTGTCAGTCATTCAGTCAGTCTCTGGAAGCGTGGATATTATTCAATGTGCTGAATAGGAGAGAGGAGTACTGCTAGAACCGTGCTGCAGCCAGACCAGCATGCAAAGCCATTGTCCGCTTGTTGATGCCACTTCATGAAGCAACAGGAGTCAGCCTTTTAAAAAAAAAATTTAACAGGGCTATTGTTGTTCCAATTATGTTGGTGATGGAGTGAAACTAAAGGTCATTGTTTTATGTATGCCCAAGGGACTTGTCTACTGAAAGCGATTTCAAAACCCCAGGAGCGGATTCGAAATGATAACCTTAAAGAATTGGCTGCGTAGTACTTTTTGTTGGCACAATATAGAGGAACACAGTTGAGTTTATCATCGCTGCGATAGTATAACTGTATGAATGGCTTGAGAGTGGCCTGGGTGGTCGAGCGATCTAAGTCTCTGCCTCTGAAGCACATGTACAAAGCAAATCAACGTTTGTTTGTCACGTGCACAGGATACAGCAGGTGTCAACATGTATAGTGAAACGCTTGCTTGCATGCTCCTCAACAACACAGTAATGCTAAGTCATATAAAATAAATCGAGAAATAAGAGGACACACGTACTGCAATGCCCCACTGTGTACCGCAACGTATCGCTGCCAGCATGGTTTCGATTCAGTCCCAATGTTCATTCAGCACACTCCGATCTTTCCCCTCTATCTCGCACGAATTACTTGAGGTTTGCAAACAACAACCATCAGAGAGACACATGTGGTGTGTTGTCTTCAACCATTCTAGGCTGAAGACCTGTTGCCACTCAGTACAGTACTGTTGTCACTGTGTTCAGAGTGAGTTTTATTGGCGCTCCCATTGTCTCCAAGAGAGCACAAGGAATATAAAACTGAGCACATGGCCTGGTTTCCATCAGTCCATTTAAACACTACTTTTAACTGCCTCCAACAATGGACTATAAAGGTTAATCATTCAAATAAGAAAATCCAATAAAAAATGGTATTTGTCACATACGCCAAATACAACAGGTGTAGACTTCACCGTAAAAGACTTACTTACGAGCCGTTTCCCAACGATGCAGAGTTAAAAAGTACAAACATGTAGCTAAATAGGAAATAGGAACACAATAAAATGGCACTAATGAGGCTATGTACAAGGAGTACCGGTACCGAGTCGATGGCGGCGGAAGAAATGGCAGTTCCTCCGACACATTGAAGCGCCAAGTCTAGGACCAAAAGGCTTCTCAACAGCTTTTCCCCCCAAGCCATAAGACTCCTGAACAGCTCATCAAATGGCTACCCGGACCATGCAATGTGTCCCGCCACTCCCCCCCCCAACCCCTCTTTTACGCTGCTGCTACTCTCTGTTTATCATCTATACTTTAACTAATCCTACATGTACATATTACCTCAAATAGCCAGACTAACCTGTCACCCGCACATTGACTCTATACCGGTACCACCTGTATATAGCCTTGTTACTGTTCTTTTTGACTGTTCATTTATTTATTTACTTATCTATTGCTTACCTGATATATGTATTTTTTACTTAAAAACTGCACTGTTGGTTAAGGGCTTGTAAGGTCTACCTACACCTGTTGTATTCAGCGCACGTGACAAACTTTGATTTGATTTGCAGGGGTACAAGGTCATTGAGGTAATATATACATGTAGGTGGGGGTAAAAGGGATTAGGCAATCTAGGTAAATAATAATCAGAGTAGCAGCAGTGAATGTGAAGACTGTGAATGTGTATCTATGTGTAAGTGTGTGCGTAATTTCACCCACTTTTGGTTCATGGACTCTGAAAGGTGTCGAAAGCATTCCACAGGGATGCTGGCACATGTTGACTTCCGATGCTTCCCACAGTTGTGTCAGGTCGGCTGGACGTCCTTTGGGTGCTGGACCATTCTTGATAAACAGGGGAACTGTTGAATGGGGAAAAACCGAGCAGCATTGCAGTTCATGACACACTCAAACCAGTGTGCCTGCACCTACTAACATACCTCGTTCAAAGGTACTTACATTTTTTTGTCTTGCCCATTCACCCTCTGAATGGCACACATACACAATCCATGTCTCAATTTTCTCAAGGCTCAAACATCTTTCTTTAACCTGTTTCCTCTCCTTCATCTACGCTGATTGAAATGGGTTTAACAGGTGACATCAATAAGGGATCAAAGACAGACCAGGTGAACGCTATGTCCCTCGAACTCAACTCTGGACCTCGAAGTCAGTGCCACTGCATTTTTCATTGTTCCCCTTTAATCAGGGACTGATTTAAACATGACATAAGGGGTGTGCAATTAATAATCAGTTAGAACAGAAAACCAGCAGGTTCCGGACCTCGTAGGGTGGGTGTTGAGTACCTTTGGTCTATGTCATGGAAAGAGCAGGCGTTTCTCATGTTTTCTATACTCAGCATTTGTAGTGTGTGGATGTGGATGTGTGTGTAAGTGTGTGTTCGTGTGTGTTGGAGTGTCAGTGTAGTATGTGGGAGTGTGTGGGAAGAGTCCAGTGAGTGTGCATAGAGCCAGTTAAAAACAAAAGGGTCAATGCAAAGAGTCCGGGTAGCCATTTGATTAACTGTTCAGCAGTCTTATGGCTTGGGGGGACAATTTTTAGGGCCTTCTTCTGACACCGCCTGGTATAGAGGTCCTGGATGGCAGGGAGCTCAGCCCAAGGGTCCTTAGCTTAGTGATGAGCTTGGAGGGCACTATGGTGTTGAACGCTGAGCTGTAGTCAATGAACATTCTCGCGTAGGTCTTCCAGGGGTTGAGTTTTTTTGGAGTCGCATAACTCATATGGGCAAAATTGTAGTGGGTGATTTGGGTTTCTTGAGGAACGTGGTATTAGACCAGACAGTACTCCAGGTAATATCTACTGCGGGTATATCTTTGTTCCATTTAGAATAGATTGGTAATGGTAATACGTCGGTTTGAGTAGGAATATGCAGTGCCAGTCAAAAGTTTGGACACACCTACTCATTCCATTTATTTATTTTTATTTGTACCACTGTAGAATAATAGTTAAGACATCAAAACTATGAAATACCACATGGAATGTAGTAACCAAAAAAGTGTTAAACAAGTCAAAATATATTTGAGATTTGAGATTCTTCAAAATAGCCACCCTTTGCCTTGATGAGAGCTTTAAACACGTTTCGCATTCTCTCAACCAGCTTCATGAGGTAGTGACCTGGAATGCATTTCAAATAAGGTGTGATTTGTTAAAAGTCCATTTGTGAATTTCTTTCCTTCTTCATGCGTTTGAGACAATCAGTTGTGTTCTGACAAGGTAGGGGTGGTATACAGAAGATTGCCCTATTAGGTAAAATACCAAGTCCATATTATGGCAAAAACAGGTAAGTCAATCTGGAAAATTTCAAGAACTTTGAACGATTCTTCAAGTAGAGATGCAAAAACCATCAAGCGCTATGGTAAATCTGGCTCTCATGAGGACCGCCACAAGAAAGGAAGACACAGAGTTACCTCTGCTGCAGAGGATAAGTTTATTAGAGTTAACTGCACCTCAAATTGCAGCCCAAATAAATGCTTCACAGAGTTCAGGTAACAGACACATCTCAACATCAACTGTTCAGAGGAAACTATGTGAATCAGGCCTTAATGGTCGAATTGCTGCAAAGAAACCACTACTAAAGGACACCAATAAGAAGAAGAGACTACCTTGGTTCAAGAAACACGAGCAATGGACATTAGACCAGTGGAAATCTGTCCTTTGGTCCAAATTTGAGATTTTTGGTTCCAACCGCCGTGTCTTTGTGATTACACAGAGCAGGTGAAAGGATGATCTCCGCATGTGTGGTTCCCACTGTGAAGCATGGAGGAGAAGGCGTGATGGTGTGAGGGTGCTTTGCTGGTGACACTGTCTGTGATTTATTTAAAATTCAAGGCACACTTGACCAGCATGGCTACCACAGCATTCTGCAGCAATACGCCATCCCATCTGGATTGCGCTTAGTGGGACTATCATTTGTTTTTCAACAGGACAATGACCCAACACACCTCCAGGCTGTGTAAGGGCTATTTGACCAAGAAGAGTGATGGAGTGCTGCATCAGATGACCTGGCCTCCACATTCACCCAACCCCAACCCAATTAAGATGGTTGGAGATGAGGTGGACCGCAGAGTGAAGGAAAAGCAGACAAGTGCTCAGCATATGTGGGAACTCCTTCAAGACTGTTGGAAAAGCATTCCTTAGGAATCTGGTTGAGAGAATGCCAAGAGTGCGCAAAACTGTCATCAAGGCAAAGGGTGGCTACTTTGAAGAATCTAAAATATATTTTGATTTGTTTAACACTTTTTTGCTTACTACATGATTGCATATCTGTTACTTCATATTTTTGATGTCTTCACTATTATTCTAAAAAGTAGAAAATAGTAAAAAATAAAGAAAAACCATTGATTGACTAGGCATTTCCAAACTTTTGACTGGTACTGTATATCATTTGACTGGTACTGTATATCAAATTATGTGGATATATTGAAGCAACATCTCAAGACATCAGTCAGGAAATTAAAGCTTGGTCGCAAATTGTTTTTCTAAATGGACAATGATCCCAAGCATACCGTCAAAGTTGTGACAAAATGGCTTAAGGACAACAAAGTCAAGGTATTGGAGTGGCCATCACAAAGCCCTGACCTCAATCCTATTGAAAATTTGTGGGCAGAACTGAAAAAGCATGTGCGAGCAAGGAGGCCTACAAACCTGATTCAGTTATACCAGCTCTATCAGGAGGAATGGGCCAAAATTCACCCAACTTATTGTGGGAAGCTTGTGGAAGGCTACCTGAAGTTTTTGGTCCAAGTTAAACTATTTAAAGGCACTGCTACCAAATACTAATTGAGTGTATGTAAACTTCTGACCCACCGGGAATGTGATGAAAGAAATAAAAGCTGAAATAAATAATTCTCTCTACTATTATTCTGACATTTCACATTCTTAAAATGAAGTGGTGATCCTAACTGACCTAAGACAGGGACTTTTTACTAGGATTAAATGTCAGGAATTGTGAAAAACTGAGTTTAAATGTATTTGGCTAAAATGTATGTAAACTTCCGACTTCAACTGTAGTTATTACTATTGGGTTGTAGGGGACAGGGAGGTATTTCTCATCAATTCATTGAGCGGTAATAGTGAGGATTTGGCCCAATTCATTTAATTTTTAAAAGTTGTAAAAAAAATTAAGAAGGAGAGGTAGAGAACGAGGAACGGCCCAAACATATAATACAATATCATCTGTATAAAGGAAGATATGATGGTCAGAGTTGTAAGCAGTGATTGGAACGTGTGGACTGAGCTAGGGGTTCTGAAGCTAAAGCAAAGAGTAAGCTTGCTGAGAGGACATCCTTGCCTTGTCCCTTTGGCAATCACTTCCTGACAGATCTTGTCTTGACCAGAAATCCTCTATGGATTGATCCATCTATGAAAGGATGTGTGATTTAACTTTATTTTTTTTTACCTGCTCGAAAGACAATGAAGTCAATGGAAGATGTGTGTTTTGTTTCGTCAATTTAAAACCACTCACAGATAGGGCTTGCAAATGGCAGGCCCTTTTTCCCAAGTGAACCACAATGCGTCTGAAGCTTTCATCTCCACCCAAGCCGGCCGAATGATAGACTCCCAACTTGGCAAAAATTCCCCATAGTAAAGTGGAAAAGCTAATGATGGGCAGGCGACAGTGAAACGGAAAGAAAAAGACAGAGCTGACCTTGTTCTCATTTGTGGCTAACCGCCATTAGCATGTTTGACTTTTGCTGCTGTTGCTGTGACACTGCCACACAGTCAGGATCCGCATCCCAAATGGCACCGTCTTCCCTGAGTAGAGCACCAGAGCCCACTGCGGCCACTATTTTGGGAATAGGGTGCCGTTTGGAACGTAACCCCAATGTTCTTCTTCAAGTAAGGAGCCAAGCATCATAAATGCTATGTCGAAACGAATCGCTGACACTCATCAAGTACGACGCATTTCCGAACAATAAACAGACTCTGGAAAATGAACACTTACCGCTGGGCTCAAACCCAGTAGGCCTTAATGTTGTTGAAAACCTGAAATAATTTTGTTGGGATGCTCATGGATCCCGCCTGAAGGCCACCCTGAGGTGGAGGAGGAAGAAACGTAGAGTTTGGGTGTTACAAGAATATATTTTTTTCTGTTTAATTACATTTCTTCTCCCTTTATATATGTATTTCAAAGATGGCCCCGATAAATGTTCCCACCGGGCAGAAGTTTATGGAATAAGTCACTGATCTCTCTGATGTCAGAGACAAGGAGAGAGAGCAACTAGGTTACTGAGGATAGAGAATAAGAAATGAGAAAGAGGAAGGCCAGTGTCATGATACAGAACGTGAGAAATCGAGAGGAAGAGGTAGACAACGACAGACAAAGGGGTTTTCTGACCTTGCCACACTGAGGTGGAGAGAGAATGGCAGCAGGGTTATGATAAAGGAAGCGAGAGACAGAAGAGAGGAAGAGAAGGAACAAATGGAAGGACAGGGAGTTCCTGACCTAACCACACTACTCTTCCTTCTGCCTTCTGTGTTCTGTGGAACACAACACAATGATTAGGGCGAACAACAGAGCGACTGTGACCGTTGTCTCAACCGTCAGTGTGATGATTTAACTGCTTGAAAAGAGAAGTGATTTACAAAGCGAGAAGAAAAAGGAGCGAAGGGGGAGGAGAGGAGAAATGCTCGCTCAGCAGCAGGGAGATATAGTGCCTTAAGGTTGAGCAGGCAGGCAGGCGTCTTGGCACCAAGCGTTGGCCTGGGCAACCACATTGACAAGGCCTAATTCCCATTATAGGCAGGCTACTGAGTGAAGTCACTCCCGGTATTAAAAAACACAATTTGATCTCATTCAACTTTAAAGCCTAAATGAGTCAATGTACAGTACAAATTACAAATGTTCGTCCATAGGCAATGGATGAACAATGATCTTAATGCTGAAGATGGTGTTTTTGTTTTTGGGGAAAATCAAGCCAGTACTGTTGATGTATGGCTCTGAGTTGCTCCTAGGTAGATATATGATCAGTTTCCTCTCCCCAATCCTAACCTCAACTATTAGTGGGGAAAATGCTAAACTGACCCAAGATCAGCATCTAGGGGCAACTTCACACTAACAAATTGAAATGTACTGATATGCAGCGGAGAGGCCAGGGGCATCAGTGCACATGAAAAAACAGTGAAGACGCAGCTCAAAAAATCTCCGCTGTTGATCTTGTTTAGGGATAATACCAATTAGAACTGCGCAAAAGCCCTGAGATTTGAATGTTTCATTCCATTTGGATCAGTTGTGGGTCTACTCTACAGTTTAGAAGGTCTAGAAAGACACCTTAGCAGGCCAGTCTGAATCTATTTTTACTTCTGATACTGAGATGCTTTCTGTTGCAGATTATCATTCTCCCAAGTCGTCCTATCATTTATTAACTTGGCCAAATATGCTCCCGGCATTCCCAGTTATTTAGGAAATCTTAACACGTGCTCAGCCTCCTCCCCAATCGAAGAAGCTATTCCTCACACACCAAGAACCTAACGCTTCAATGTAGTCAAAATGTGTTACCTTTTGATATGTGGCATAAACACTACCAGTCACAATGTTTTATTCTGATTAAGCTACGTCAAAAGTCTCCTGTAGGCATGTCCCCTCATACTACTCTGGTGGGAGAGCATTTTGGTGTCTGTATCTCTTTAATGCATCTGTATCTCTGTAATGCATCTGTATCTCTGTAATGCGCCTGTATCTCTGTAATGCGTCTGTATCTCTGTAATGCATCTGTATCTCTGTAAATCATCTGTATCTCTGTAATGCGTCCGTATCTCTGTAATGTGTCTGTATCTCTGTAATGCGCCTGTATCTCTGTAATGCGTCTGTATCTCTGTAATGCATCTGTATCTCTGTAATGCATCTGTATCTCTGTAATGCGTCTGTATCTCTGTAATGCATCTGTATCTCTGTAATGCATCTGTATCTCTGTAATGCATCTGTATCTCTGTAATGCATCTGTATCTCTGTAATGTGTCTATCTCTGTAATGCGTCTGTATTTCTGGAAATCATCTGTATCTCTGTAATGTGTCCGTATCTCTGTAATGCGTCTGTATCTCTGTAATGCATCTGTATCTCTGTAATGTGTCTATCTCTGTAATGCGCCTGTATCTCTGTAATGCGTCTGTATTTCTGTAAATCATCTGTATCTCTGTAATGTGTCTGTATCTCTGTAATGCGTCCGTATCTCTGTAATGCGTCCGTATCTCTGTAATGCGTCTGCATCTCTGTAATGCATCTGTATCTCTGTAATGCGTCTGTATCTCTGTAATGCGTCTGTATCTCTGTAACGCGTCTGTATCTCTGTAATGCGCCTGTATCTCTGTAATGCGCCTGTATCTCTGTAATGCGCCTGTATCTCTGTAATGTGTCTGTATCTCTGTAATGCGTCTGTATCTCTGTAATGCGTCTGTATCTACGTAATTGTATATGTATTTATGTAAAAATATAGGGACTTCAATGGAAATAAGCCCCCGACTTTATTGTGAAGTCTTTGTACTGTATATATGTATTTTGTTTACTGACAAATAAAATCAATCAATTCAAACTGTGCAGAGGCCATTTGATGAATGGAAAGAGACATCTGTTACAAAACACCAACAAGTTTAATGACATTCAGAGATTGTCAAGACAAGCATTCGCTACTGGGTAAGCCTACAAAGTAGGGAGGGGTGTGTTTTCTGTTTGTGGAGATTGACATAGTCTATTTATTGTGGCGTTGAAAACGCAAACCATGATATTGAAGTGCCCGAAGTCGGTATGTTTTGTTTATTGGTGGCGTGGTGCATTGGCACAGAAACCTGTTGGCGGACAATTCGTACACTTCATATATTTTACATAATTATTAATATGGCATAAAAATGTTGAAATGTCTGATTCACCCTCATTATCTACAGCCGGCTCTGATCGTAGTGTAATGAAACAGATAGGGAGAGTGAGCTCGTCTGTGGTGGTCGGCGAACCCTCAACCTTCTGGCCCGTAGCCCTGCCGTTGCATCTACTGTGCCGCAAAGTCGATAGCAACGTTAATAAACGCATGGTTTTTGTATTTGTATTTATTAAGGATCCCCATTAGCTGAGGTCCGGGCAAAATTAAGGCAGTTAAATACATTTAAAAATATGGCATGACATTACAGTGTTTGCTCAACTAAAAAATGTGCGATTATGCTGCGGGACTGAGAGGTCATTTTGGGGTTTAGTACGGTACCCTGCGTCACTACTTCATTGCTACAGACCAGCGCAATGGGGAGTTAGAACACTGATTATGCTCTTTCGGTCCCAAGGCGCTACTGTGTCTCTAAAAATACACGTATTTTTTGTTACTACTCGTCAGTTTTACTTACTAAAACTGTTGTTATACTAAGGTTTTTATTCTAAGAGAAACTTAGACTACAATTAGGGTGTACATTTCATAACACTTTTCACAATACATTACGTGTGTTCCCTCAAGCCACGACTCTACTACAACATATTTACAGTACAGAATCCATATGTACGTGTGTGTTAGCATGTGTATAAATGAGGTCGCTACAGTTATTTATATTTGTGGTCGTAAACATTATTTTCACTTAATTCCATGAATGGGGAGGGTTTACAATTTATTTTACAGTAAGGAGAGGTTCGTGAAAATATTTTTTTATGTTGAGGAAGGGGGTGCATTGAGTTGTTTACGGGAAAGTATTCAGACCCCTTCCCTTTTTCCACATTTTGTTACGTTACAGCCCTATTCTAAAATGTATTAAATAAATGTTTTCCCTTTTCAATCGACACACAATTCCCCATTGTGACTAAGCGAATGAATTAAATTTGCAATTGTATTAAATATTAAAAACAGAAATGCCTTATTTACATAAGTGTTCAGACCTTTTGCTATGAGACTCGAAATGCAGCTCAGGTGCTTCCTGTTTCCATTGATCATCCTTGAGATGTTTTTACAACTTGATTGGACTCATGATTGGACATGATTTGGAAAGGCACAAACCTGTCAATATAAGGTCCCACAGTTGACAGTGCATGTCAGAGCAAAAACCAAGCCATGAGGTTGAAGGAATTGTCCGTAGAGCTCTGAGACAGGATTGTGTTGAGGCACAGATCTGGGAAAGGGTACCAAAACAGTTCTGCAGCATTGATGGTCCCCAAGAATACAGTGGCCTCCATCATTCTTCAAATGGGAGAAGTTTGGAACCAAGACTATTGCTAGAGCAATCGGGGGAGAAGGCCTTGGTCAGGGGTGACCAAGAACCCGATGGTCAGTCTGACAGAACTCTGGAGTTCCTCTGTGGAGATGGGAGAACCTTCCAGAAGGACAACCATCTCTGCAGCACTCCACCAATCAGGTCTTTATGGTAGAGTGGCCAGACGGAAGCCACTCTTCACTAAAAGGCACATGACAGCCCGCTTGGACATTGCCAAAAGGCCCCTAAAGGACTCTCAGACCATAAGAAACAAGATTCTCTGGTCTGATGAAACCAAGATTGAACTCTTTGGCCTGAATGCCAAGCGTCACGCCTGGAGGAAACCTGGCACCATCCCTATGGTGAAGCATGGTGGAGGCGACATCATGCTGTGGGAATGTTTTTCATCGGCAGGGACTGGGCGACTAGTCAGGATCGAGGGAAAGATGAACCGAGCAAAGTACAGAGAGATTCTTGATGAAAACCTGCTCCAGAGTGCTCAGAACCTCAGACTGGGTCGAAGGAACTCAAGCATTTCGCTACACTCGCAATAACATCTGCTAAATATGTGTATGTGACCAATATTTTTTTTTTTTTTTTTGAGGTTCACCTTCCAATTGGACAATGATCCTAAGCACACAGCCAAGACAATGCAGGAGTGACTTCGGGACAAGTATCTGAATGTCCTTGAGTGGCCCAGCCAGAGCCTGGACTTGAACCCAATCAAACATCTCTGGAGAGATCTGAAAATAGCTGAGAAGTGATACTCCTATTCCAACCTAACAGAGCTTGAGAGGATCTGCAGAGAAGAATGGGAGAAACTCCTCAAATACAGGTGTGCCAAGATTGTAGTGTCATACCCAAGAAGACTCGAGGCTGTAATCGCTGCCAAAGGTACTGAGGTTTCCTCAAGGTTTCCTTGAGGTTTCCTCAAAAGTACTGAGGAAAGGGTCTGAATACTGATAAATTAGATATTTCAGTTTTTTATTTTTAATACATTTACAAAAATGTCATTATGGGGCATTGTGTATCAGTGGAGGCTGGTGACTTGAAATATTGAGGAGGATGGGAGACCCACGGTATAGGCGCGGAAACGCACGGAGACGTCAAAGTGTGTTTCAAAAATCGTTATAGAGTAATTATTTTAACCTAAAGCATGTAATAAAGACATTTATAGTACAATATTATGAGGAATGGGAATGAGAGGGCTACTTACACTGTTTTGGGAAGGGATCACAACAGTGATTGAATGAGGGTATGAGTCATGAGTTGAAGTGTTCAGAGGCTTGACTTCAGAGCAGGACAGGGTTTGACTGGGAAGACAAAAGACAATAACACAACACACTACACAGTTAGACAACAGAGCTAAGAATGTGTTAGTCCAAGCAAGGAGTAAAATCATTGATGTGTAATGATGGGATTGAGTTTGTGTATGTGATTGACTCTACATACAGTAATGAGAGAAAATTGATAATGGTTCTCACAGTGCTTGGAGAGGAAACATTCAATGTGCCAGTGGATGAGCGGGCACATGAGACGTGTCTTCAGTTCATGTCAGGAGAGAGTTGACGATGGTAGTGGAGTGGAGTGGTCATCACTTCTTGATCAGGGAACAGGAGGGGGACTTAGCTGGAAATACAAATAGTAGATACATTCCATTACAGCTGTGCCCTCATAGGTTTGAACAACAAGTTTGCCCATGAAGTTAAACACAGTCTACGCATCTCACTCACTTGCCACATCAAAGTAGCCCAAGAAACGTTCCTGAATAACGCCCTGATCATCCACATGCCTGACGATAACTAACAACTGCGAGCAGACTGGTGGCATCAAGCGGCCCAGAGTGGTGGGGCAATTTGTTCCCCCTGGGGCCAGGAGTTTTTCCTTATCTGTTACCCTAACCAGGAAAACTCCATACCCTATAAGGGATGACAGTGATTAATCAGTTATGAAAAGGTTTCTGTAAGGGCTATGATGGGACCAGTTTTTCCTAATCAGGTCACATGATTTTAAAAAACTGGAAAAACCTCCTGGCCTGGGAGGGGGGGGGGGGGGGGTGAAAACCCTGTCAAACTGCAGCAACCTAATACCTGTTCTATGAATTATATTTAGACTAGATTAGGAAGGGGATTTCCTCTACCCAGACACAGAGACAACAAATGATAAGCAATATAACTCACAGGGCTGAGCTTGCTTTATGAATGTTTGCATCGTGCAGGCCTATGTAACTGTAGGCCTTTTAAAAAAATGCTACTCACATCTGTCAGCACTATTGTGTTGATTGATTAATTCCAGTTAATCATTTTGGATTGAAAACGTGTAGGCAGCCTAGCCAGCCCAATTTGGAATATAAATCAACTTTGATTACATTCACATGTTCTCCTGACACACAGATGGACTCTAAATACATGACGTTACCCACTAGTTACCCTGGCAATAGGCTGTATGCATCTGCTCTTAATAGTAGCCTACAGTTGATCAGACTGAAAAAATGGTCTTGTTTTCATCCCATACAGCATGTCAAATCTCTAATTTGAAGGTGTAGCTTAGGCCGCTGCAACATTTATGTAGTGAGGTTTTGCTTGTGTCTGTCCGGAGTGATCATGTGTTATCATCATTGCTGAATAATTACAGGAGGAAAGTGGAAATCCTACTTGAGCGTTCGCCCCCCAAAAAATGCGCTGCATCAACCTCTCTCTTTAATCTAACTTTTAATGGATGATGCGATGGAAGCTATCAAATCATTCTGAATTGATTTCGACATCCCAAAAAATACAGTAGAAAGTTCCATATGTTCAGCAAGTAAAGCATCGTAACGTGCAACTACCGCTTCAAGCTCCTTGTAGTAGCACTTGTTAGCGGAAGTTTCCCTCTCGTCGTGTCCTCTAAAAGCCAACTCTTGCATGCCCAAAAATGCGGTGGTGTTGATAAGCCGCTTGAAGACATCCCTGTTCCTCCTTACTCACTCATTGTGTTTCGTAGTTTGAATACGCAGACCTTCGTCATGATCGATGCAGCTTTTTCCCAGAAGCTTGAATCTGATGTGGGCATTTACATGCTCCCTGCTTTTGTTTTGCAGTTTAGCTGAACGATTGATGTTCTTCAGGTCACTGTACCCCCAAGGCTCAGATTTTTTTTTAAAGCAGGCAAGGCCAGCAATACAGGCGGCTTGATGAAAGGCTTCCTGTTAACCAGCTATAATTTTGATACCAATTGGTATTGAACACCCTCACCTTTTCATCCTTCTTCATGAAACTGATATCAGGCAGAGGTCGACCCTTGGTTTTAATTTGTTCCTTTTCCGTGTACACCAGAGAATGAAAGTGTTCTTAACACAAACTCTCTCATAATGCTCTGCGGCACAACCCCAATACAACGCACTAGGTCCGTTCTCTGATCCTAATCCTATGATTGGATGGACAACATGTCAGTTCACACTGAAAAAGCTTTGATTGGTTGAAGGGGGTACTCCGGAAGTGGTCATAATTACTATGTAGGTCTATGGAAGGTGGTGAGACCTACGAGCCTCCTAGGTTTGTATTGAAGTCAATGTACCCAGAGGAGGACAGAAGCTAGCTGTCCTTCGGCTACACCATGGTGCTACCCCAGAAAGTGCTGTTGAAGGTACTATACCTTCATTGCAAAACAGTGTGTTTTAATAAATTATTTGGTGACATATGAATATATTTAGTATTGTTTTATTTAACAAGGATAACTTTTTTAATGTTTCATTATTTTTATTTTTATGACATTTCACTGAGGAGAATGGTCCCCCCCTTCCTTTTCTGAGGAGCCTCCAATGTTGGGTGTAGATTGATGAGGAAAAAAAACAATTTAATCCATTTTAGAATAAGCCTGTAACATAACAAAAGTCAAGGGGTCTGAATACTTTCCGAATGCACTGTATGCATTTCAAAACTGTGCGAGAGAGGATCTGAAAGCAAACTGGTCAGGACCTCTGAAGCGACCTCATAGTCTGATGGTAAAAACATTGTCACAGAGAAGTGAAAGAAATTCCCTTCAACAACATCCTCAAAACCGTTTCCTCAGATCCCCATTTCAAGTCCAGGCGGCACTCGAGCAATAGTTTGAGCCCATGCTCAGGGCAGAACAGAAAGCACACTGTATAACACATTACAAAACAAGTCAGACACAAGGAAAGAGTCCATACCAAGGTGTACCCATTGTCTCACAAAGCATGGCAAGGTACATTTCTCAAAGCTAAAGTGAGATTCATGCACCACTTCCCTCAGCTCTGGGACACTTAGCTGTCACAGACACTTACAGAACCTGGCACAGATCATGAGCTCCATTCACTTAATGCAGCGTTATGCCTTGCAGAGATAAATCCTGTGAGCACTGCTGCACTTGCTTTGTTGGCAGCCACTCAGTCTGTGTATACCTGGTGAGCAGCACAGTTAGATGTGGGAGTGACTGTTAGCCTATTCGTGGGTGCTTTTATAGATATATAAAAAGGGGATTTTACCAAAAAGTGGAAAAGAGAATAATAAAAATTGTTTCTAATGATGTCAACTTTATTTCTCAACTCCTACTATTTTGCTAATTACACTCACTGGAGTATCTGACACAGGCTTTGATAAAAAAAATATATATATATATAATATAAAAACAATATAAAAAAAAGAATTAAAGAGCAACAATAAAACAACAGTAACGAGGCTATATACAGAGGATACCGGTACAGAGTCAATGAGCAGGTTAGTAGAGGTAATTGAGGTGATATGTACACTACTGTTCAAAAGTTTGGGGTCACTTAGAAATGTCCTTGTTTTTGAAAGTTTTTTTTTTTTTTTTGTCCATTAAAATAACATGTTGGAAATGACTATTGTAGCTGGAAATGACAGATTTTTTATGGAATATCTATATAGGTGTACAGAGGCCATTATCAGCAACCATCACTTCTGTGTTCCAAAGGCAGGTTGTGTTAGCTAATCCAAGTTTATCATTTTAAAAAGCAAATTTATCATTAGAAAACCCTTTTGTAATTATGTTAACACAGCTGAAAACGGTTGTTCTGAGATTTATATTAGTTGAGTATCTGGAGCGTCAGCATTTGTGGGTTCGATTACAGGCACAAAATGGCTAGAAACAAATAACT